>NW_026067970.1:4290991-4439229 GCF_014885135.2 Alexandromys fortis
CAAAAATCAAAAAAAAAAAAAAAAAAAAAAAAAAAAGGAAAGGAAAGGAAGAAAGAAAGAAAGGGAAAGGAAAGGAAAGGAAAGGAAAGGAAAGGAAAGGAAAGGAAAGGAAAGGAAAGGAAAGGAAAGGAAAGGAAAGAACCATCCTATGTCCAAGATCCAAGGTATAGTGGACTAGGACCATGAAAGAGTCCTCTCACCAGGACCCCCACCCCCACCCCACTGTGACAGTCACATTAGGAGAGAAGAAGCATTGCAAGATAAACATCTGGAGGCATTGAACGTAAACAGAAGGGGAATGCCTCGCAAAACTAGGCACAAGTCAGGAAACGGCAATCTTATCCGGGGTCCTGGAGGACACAATCCCACAAAGTATGTAGATGGGTGTCAGGTTGCTGTGAACAGGCATGTTTGCTTTCTAGCCACCATAGGCATCCTGTTTTGGAAGCAACATGACACTCAGTTCCTCGAGGGTTGGTCATTTGCAGACAAATCACTGTGTTCTTTTTACCTTAGGAAACAGAGAGTAGAGAACAATCCCGGGTTCTTTAAAACACAGAGACAGCAGAGGAAAATGCACATGAGACTTATTTCCTTTTGTTCACTTCACTCATTTACTTCCCCCACCCCCTTGTAGTATTGAGAATTGAGCCAAGGACTCGAAAATGCTGAGAAGGGACTCTACAACTGACCTGTATCTTTAGCCCCTAGTTATTTTATTTTAAAACATGGTGCTTTTGTGTGTGTGTGTTGTTATTTTGAGACAAGGTGTCACTACGTTGCTCAGGCTAGTCTTGAAGTTCTTGGCTTCAGCAGTCCCTGCCTCAGCCTCCTGAGTAGCTGAGGTTATAGGCAGAGGACACCCCACGGGGCTCTCACATTCATTTACAGTTTCTATGCTTATAGGCTAGCCATCCCAAGATGCCTGTCTAGAGTTTAATCTTGCTCATAATTTTGTGTAGAAATAACCAGCATTAAAACTCTGGGAGTCTTTACTTTTAAAATACACATTCTTCAGCCTCCAATTTTACTTACGCAGTATCTAAGAAAATAACCGGAAATCTTCATTTTTATTCTGTAGCCAGATTCTTTGAAGCACACAGAATCTGAGAATATTTTTCAAGATCACATAAAGTGGAAGGGAAGCTCAGTGGGGAGTACTAGGGGACCTGGAGGAGGGCAGCAGTGGAAGGATGGGATCAGTGAACTTTGGATAAGCATATGGAAGTTTCAAAGATTAAAAGTATTTTTTGAAAAAGGAAATATCAGAGACTGCATACGGGGATAAATGCAGATGGACCTTGGTTTCAATTTCCTTCCTATTTCTATTCATGTCAGAAGAATGCTCAAATTTGTGAAGAAGGAGAAGTCTGGGAACTTTTTTATGAGCCCTCTTGGACATCATAACTAATCTGTGTTCCCTGTCATAGGGAAGAAGCTAAACCATTTTTTAATCACGTTGTACTGTGCTTTTGGAAAGACTAGAACATGCCAATGCACACAAACACACGAGAGAGGCATCACAATCATTTGCTCAGAGCTCAGAGGCTAACTTCATTGTAGGGCGGGATTAACTGCACCTTTCCTTCCAGAATTCTGGTGTAAATACAGAAACCACAGTCATGTACGGGCCTGAGAAGGACAGCAGAATGTGGAAGTGGATTTGGAAACCAAAATATTATGTCAGCAGTTTCTCTTTCATTTACTGTCTGTTATCAAAACCAGCATTTTAACCCAGGGGCCCAGTTAATCAAAGCACAGATAATTTCATTTAGAAGGCCCAAGGCTTGAGGTTTTAAACAGGGGAAAAAAAAAAAAAAAGAGCCTCCCCATTCATGCAACAGAAGTGTTGGGGAAATCTTCCTGCAGAAGCCCTCTTAGTCGATCTGTGCTGGGACACCACTCTCATCAAAGGGAGGTCAGTTATAAGCTGCACAGAGTCCCACAGCGGGGTTCCTAGTGAATGGAAACGCAAGTACATTTCCAGAGTTTAGCCTTCCTTAGAATTCTCAAAAGCCGTGTGTGTGTGTGTGTGTGTGTGTGTGTGTGTGTGTTTTAACAATAGTTAAATGAATAGTTTTAACAATAAAAACAGACAGCAGAAAATATCCTTAGAATTATTGTTCTGACAAGTCATTACTGCATAAGGATACATGTGCACAGGTTATATGCCAATGCTATGCCAATGTGTGTGTGTATGATTTATATGTGTATGCATGTATATATTATATATATAGGATTTGAACTTTTTTGGGTTCTGGTACCCACAGGTTTCCTGGAACCAAGGGATGATTAACTACAATGTACAGTGGCAAGGAATTTGAAGGCAGAGGGGCAAGATGATCCACAAAGAGAATAACTCAGTGGTTAGAATTTAAATGTGCAAATTCTACTCTTTTTCACTGATTTTGAAAGTCCCTACTAGCTGAGTTGCCAAAGATGGTCAAGTTCTGGTAGACACATGTTTGCCTTGGGGATAGTGGACAGGGGAGCTGAAGGTACAGAGTCTGCAGTGTTGGGACAGAGTGTGGCCCTGATGATACTCGGGGATATGAAAGTGAGGTGGCCAAGCGCATGTGAGTAGAGTGAGACCCTCAGGACCAGGGAGAGCATCTTTCTCATTTCTTACTTTTTGAAGTTTTGCAACGAAACTCTCTCCCTTTCCCCATCTATGCGATGCCTGTCTCTTCGAACAGTTCTCTGGGCGCAGTCATGGCATTTGGAAGAGACAGCTGTCTGCATACATCCCCCACCATCCTTGCCAGGTCAGGCCTTGATACAGAACAGTGTGGGGAAATGATTGTAGTCATGCCCCTGACTTAGTGTTTGACCACTGGGCATTCAGTTTTCAGCTCATGATGGTTAATGATCATATCACAGATGTGTCCGATGACGCAAAACAAAAGAAATATTACCACTTGTACAGTTCTGAGGCAGACCGGAGAGGACCATAATTATGTTCCACACAAACAACATCATGAGCAAAGTGATTAGGAGTCCGAAGGATGTGGGATTGCAAGAGGGAGAGATGATTGGAAAGTCCCGACTGTGGCAGGTCTTGCTCCCTCTCCTCAACTGAGCCCCACAACTTTGCTGAGTCTATCAGTGTTCATGGGCCTTTGGGCAGCTGCCGTTGTTAGCACAGGTCTGGATTCATGGCTGCCAGTAGGAACCTGCAGCTTGGTATGTCGCCTACCCCTCAGTGGTCTGTTTGTCCCTAGAGTAAGTGTCTGCTTGGCTTTTATAACCTGCTCGGGGTCTTTGGCCTGGGTAACTCAGTCGCGCGGCACTGAGCCTGAGTGGAAAGTGAACATCTGGTCGATCATCTCCTGTCATCGGGGTAGCCAACCAAGCCACAATGCCTTCTTTTTCTCACTTTGTCACATGCCCTTGGATTAATTGCTCTGAGCCAATTCTGGTGACTACTGGGCCATGTCCTGACTCCACTTGGCATGAAGACCTGAATGCGGTGGAGGCTAACAACTTCACTGAGCTCCGACCCTCTAAAATCTCTCAATGAAAGCATGCTTGGCTCATCTGTTCTGTCCAGGTCAGCTCATCCTAACCAATTTTTAACCCCTTCTACAGCTCCTCCAATGGGTTGCAGAGACTTTGGTTAAAAAAGACATAACCACCAATTTTGGCCTGCGTGGGTCTTATTATCAGTCTCCCTTTCCTTGGGGTACCCAGGAAGCCATATGAAGAGCCCCAGAAGGGGCTCCTCTGGGTCTCCTCACCTCAGTTTTCAGTTCACTGGAGGGGTCATGTGGGAAGCCGTCAGACATGCTCTAGTTTCGGTTGTTTCTTGTTTAACGCCACTGCTCATCTTCCACGTGTGCCTTAGGCTTCATGAAAAGGGGTTGGGGGACCTGAAAGCCTCTGAGGAGGAAGTGCAGAGCTGGGAGGAAGAAGACCCACCTGCCCAGGCCTGCAGGCTCCCTGGAGTTTTTTCCTCATCCCAGACCTTCCAGGCCCTAAGGAATTTGCCAAACAAAACAAGAAAAACAAAAAACTGTACCAATGGGTGCAGGACCTTCTAGGGAGGAAAAGTTCCAGAAAGAGCTGGGCAGCAACTGGCGGGATTCAGTCAGATTTCTTGGGGCCTAACTCCTTATGAGCCAGATACCTGCCAAGGCCTAGGTTGCAAAAAGAAAGTCCTGTAAGAAAGGAGCAGCGAACAGCTGTTGAGAAGAACAAGCACGGGAAGGTACTTTCTAGACCTGACCTTTCTCTAAATCAGAGAGCCTCATGTCCAGGGAGACAAGCATAGGCCAGGTAATCCCTGGACTGCCATGTGAACTCATCTGTTCCATCAACAGATACTCAGTGGGGGGGGGCACGTGCCTTTGAGAAAGTATGACAGCCCCCAGTGACACGGGGGGTATCTTTATTTGAAGACTGAAGTTAACATTTGGGGAAAGAGGTAATCAAATTCAGTTGTGATATTTTAGGGCTGAGCAAAGGTCTCACCTGGCCTCCCAGTACCTACTCACCCCGAAAGTTGTCTGCCATTAGATGATCCTGCCCCAGGGCATCACACATGCCACGAGAACGGCCAGTCAGTTGCCTGAGGGTTCTTGGTGCCAGGCTGGAGGAGCGGCAGTACAGGACAGGAGTGATCAAGGAGAAATCACTCAAGGCCTTACTTTCTTCTTGGCGAGCCCAGGGCTGGTATCATCGGGCCCGCTGGCCTGAGCCTCCTGGTCCTGCTTGCACATGGTTGAGGGTACGTGCCGCGGACACCCCTCCACCTCTGTCCACTGTGAAAACACGGGACACCCAAGTTGAAAGGAATGCTGAGTGACACCATGTGGGTGTGCAGCGGTCTGTGACCGGAAGGTCCGCTGGAAGCAATTTGCAAAGGGGGTCCTTGGAAAACCACCTGGATGGTTATTGTAAATTAAAAAAGGAAGAGATGCCACATTTGGGGGGATAATTTTTAATACTAGGTTTATGGTTGATTACATGTGATAGTCATTACAGCTTGTTTAACTCTGAAATTATCTGGCCTCTCAAGTTCCCCAGGGACTACAGGAATCATGGGTTAAATTTTAAAAACAATGTCTGGGAGAAGATGACATGCTTTGCCTTGAGGGGAATAGATGAAGCTTAAAAGAAAAAAAATCCTGCCGGCTTTCCCTAGGAAGGGTCCTTACTTCTTACATCGTCGTCTGTGTCTTCCATAATATCACGGAGCCCAGAAAGTCACCAACACAGAAAGCTTCCTCTCCTTGGTTGTTGGGCCTTTCAGCTCCTGCAAGTCCCGCTGTGCCTTTTCCAGCAGGGTGTTTTGGAAAGAATCCAGAGGGGCTCAAATCTCAGAGGTTTCCTCTTCGTTGGAGCCGATCGTGTCGTCAGGAGCTGGGAGGCTGAGTGAGTTACATGGAACAGCTGTGTGGTACCGCCACCCTCTCCCCAAGGAGGACGGCTCCGTGGAGGACAGTGTTGGACGCCATCCTGAGCAAGCTGGCCAATCTGAGGGCCTAGCCCACTGGCCGGGGCTGCTTCAGTGAAGGTCCCCACCAGGATTACAGCCCTGTACCCGTTCCCACCACTGAAAGCAGGCTCTCCATAGAAGCAGCCTGAGCATGGAGGGACAGGAGTGGGGGCCAGGGGGCAACATGGGTGAAAAGTGAGGTCTGGAGGGGAAGGGGAAGTGCCTGTGGGAATTAGGATAGTCTCTCTCCAGTTAGTTGTACATAGGACGGAAGCCAGGATTCCTTTTCCACAGTGGGAGACGCTGAGTGGCCATTCTTTGAGTGGCCATTCTTTGGTTGAAAAGCAGCAGCAAGGAAGACGATGCTTCAAGCAGAAAGTGTGAAGAAGAATAAGCACTCAGACCTCTTTGAACTCTGATATGGATCTCGACTCAGTCCCGCACTGCAAAGCAGCAATGTTTACTTGTCTGTTTCTCCTGAAGGAGCTCTACTGGGACTTGTGAGCCCTGGGACAGTGGAACTCTGGTGTGTCGTCCCTGACCAGGCATCTTAGGCATCTCTAGGTCCTTGCAGGTTGTGTGAGTTCTGGAAACACTGAACTCATGGATATGTGACTCTTGTCTGAGGTTCTCTTGCCCTAGCTAGACTCCTTTTGCTTGGAGAACCGCGATGCCTGAGGACCTCAGCGGAGGTCTTGGTCAGGCTTTGGCCAAAGGTATCATCTTTGCAACTTTCCAGGGAAAGCCCAGGGAAGGTCTCTGGGTGAAATGTTTATGACAACTTCATTCCAACACAGATGAGGTTCATCACCCAACAGCTTAATCCGACCCCTATGATGTGGGATGAAAAAATCCTAGGCACAGCATATGAAGTTTATAGGAAGACGTCAATTTGGAAAACCCCACCTCATAGACCATTTCGATATCCCTAAAATAGTAACACCAAGACATTAAGTATGGACGCTTAGACAAGGAAGGATATTAGTGGATAGGAGAGGACAAATGGAGAAAATATAGTAAATCTCTTCTAAAAAGGCGAAAGTCATTTATATAAAATTTTGCAAGCTGACTTGGAATTATAGCTTGTAGGAGCTGTTGAAAATTTTGCGTTATTTATTCCCTGCAGTAGAAGAAAAATCAATGGCTGCTTGGGCAGTGAGACAAAAGTGAGTTATCTAGGCCACTGACACGGTGGGCCACACTGTAACAGCCACATTTGCCGCTGTCAGGGCGCGGGCTTCAGTGGCGCCAGCTGTAACTCTGGCTGATCACCTCTAATTCAGAGCTGCCTGCCTTGCTAAAGGTGTCACAGGGAGCTACTGCGGCCTCAGCATCGATTGAGGACGTCGTGACAGAGGGCAGCTTGCCAGGGAGTGTGGGGGCAAATCCTGAGTGGAGAGATAGTCCCTGGAGCTGAGTTAAATCCCAGCGGATCCAGATGAACAGGTCCGGACCTTCCACAGTGGGTATCTTTAATAAACTAAGTGATTTCCCCAGAACTAAAGGTCCCTCCCTGCTTTGTGCCATGTGAAGAGACATGTTTTTATCAGGTACCCCGATTCCCTGGCGCACAATGATGAGGGCACTAGACTGTAGTCAAAGCTGTGATCACGTATGGGAGGGAAATGCAACCTCATGCCTTTCTTCTGCTTTTGTGGTTTTAAACAAAAATCCTAGTGAGTTCCCTTTTTCAAAAATTTACTTTTTATTTTTATTTTTTGATAAGGAGGAGGCACAAAGCTGTGATGGGAAATAGTAAAAGTGGAATAAGAGAGCTGTGCTAACAAAGCTGCCCAGAGTCAGGACTCTTCCAGGTACCCTGTGTACGGAGTGAGATTTCAGCAATTAAACGGGCTTTGCTATCGTTTGTGAAGATACCGTTTGGTTTCTCCACCGCTCCCAAGCTGTTTTCGTCCCCCTGTAATTAAAAAGTAAAGAGAGAAAGACATCCATACTGTTTGCTCAACCTGAACACTCTTAAAACACGCGGCTCCACCCCAGCGCTCATCCCATCCCTGCAGCAAGGTGACGAATGGGAGGCTTGTCTTTTGTTCTGAAGGGGCCGGCATCATTTCCCTCAGCTGAGAGCTAACTTTAGAGAGACCAGGTTTCACTGAACTCCTGAGCTCGCAGAGGTCCTTTCTCTCAGCACGGTAAAAAGCCCCCGGAGCAGCCCATGAAGGGAGAAATGACTTCGATTTCACAGTTTTTGATGATTCCAGACACAGGCGCGTGTTTGGACCAGAAGTGGTTTTGCTCTTGCTGACAGGGAGGTCAGATATGAGAAGTTGGGGGGGTGGGGGTGGGATGGGGCGGGGTAACGGGGTGGCATTCTGCAGAAAACCCCATGTAGCTCCAGGAAAACGTGTCCACGACAGTGGAAACCCTGTCACCTGGTTCTGAGCTGAAGCCCTTTGCTTGGTAACTGGAGTTGGCTTTTGCTGCTGGGTGCTTCAACCTGTCCCCTCTCTGGTATCGGTGTTCCCATCTCTTCATTGTCGTTATCCTAGCTCAGAACTTAGGGCGCGTACCAAACCCAGTTTAAAGATTCATTTATTTATTTCCAGCAGAGCAATGCCACCCCTCGTCGCAGACCCCCGGGGGTCCCGCTCTGAGCTCCGACGGCAGCAGCTGTAGGCCATCCCGGACAGCACTGTTTCCTCCTCTGTTTACTGGTTTCTAAGGGCGATTGCACCACGAAGGCCCAGAGCCTGGAACTGGGCCTGGGGCTGTTTTGGTTACATTGAAGTTTTTGCTTCAGTTCTGCCAGATTTAAATGGTGACTTCACCAGCACTGAGCTAAAAAGGAGAAGGGGGAGGAGGGCGAGCCCAGGAGAAAGAGAGCGAGCAGAGGAGCCAGAGGGAGAGAGCCAGAGCAGGGCGCTAAAGAAGGGCCAGCGCATTACATCATCCCTTGGCCTGGAATCAAATGGGAAGGATATGAGTCACTCAAGCTAGTTAAGCTTTGGCTCAAATTCTACACACACTCATTCCACAGCTCTCATGTTCTGCACCTCAGGAGGGAATTCAGCCTCAGTGATGGCCATGAGGTTGGTTTGTAATTTTATTTTCTGTTTCTTGATTTTAGAGCTTTTTGGGGCCCCTACTGCTTTCTGTTCTGGAGCCTTCCTCCTTTCTCTCCCCTTCCTCGCCTTCCTACCGCCTTTGTTTCCCTTCTTCTCCCCTCTCCCCAGCCCCTCCGCTCCTCTTCTTGCCTTGAGAGGCATTTCTTTTCACTTTGATCAGAGTTGGGCTTTTTTTTCCCCCGTCCTCGTATAGAGACCTGAATGAGTTCAGAGGCCAGGCAAGAGGGGGGAAATCAGTCAAGCCAAGCGAAGCCACGGGAGGAAAAAAAAGCCACAAATACAAAAGCAAATCGAGAAAGAGCAAACTCCGGAGAAGTTTCTTTGCTGCTGTGTTGGTCCTAATCGGAGGAGACAGGGAGAGAGTTAAAACGCAGGGACCAATCGCGGGAACGGTGATGTAATGCAAGAACCACAGGGTAGTTAAGTAACGTGAGAGGGGGGTCAGTGTTGCAAAGCATTTACCTGCTCTCAAGGGGTTTTCAGTTTATTATCAATTGCAGTGACTTTAACTGCCTTCAGGCTGCAACCTCTAATTATTCGCAGGCACCCCTTTTTTTATCTTTTATTATTAAAAGTAAAACTATAGTTTGGTATTTTAAAAACACAGTATTATTACAGCTGTATATTATTTTCGTCCACCAGAATTCATCCTCTCTCTCTCCCCCCCCCTCTCCTCCCCACCTTAAAACAGTTGTCTTTTCATAAAAGGTCTCGGTGATGGGGTGGTGGTGGGTAGGGTTGCGAGGGCTTTCTGAGTGCAGCGGGTGAACTGTTAAGAATTGGGACACTACTGCATCCGTGGTGCTGAGGAGGAAGAGTTCACGGTTGTGGTGTCCTCTCCGTTAGGAATGCAGGGATGTGTTTTAAAAGGACTATCTGATGATGCGCAGAAGTAGCAGCCGTCTCCCGCTGTCATTTCAGCTACCGTTGGCAGTGAGTGTGTGGTTGCTTCAGCATTCTAACTCCAGGGTGTTCCACGTGGCGCTGGACGTGATCTAGCGCTGTCTTGAAGACACTCGTCTTCTTAAGTTAATTTTATACACTGGGAGAAGTGGGAGGGGTGATTAACAAAAGCCTTTGATTGATTTGTTTTAAAACAAGTGAACAGTAGGGTAATGGACTGACGCTAATACACGGTTAGGGGTAATGATTCAGTTCCCGATGCTCCCTAGAGGGGCAGAGAAATAGAGATGGCGGCGTGGAAACTCATCACCACCTTTCCGTGTCATATGTGGGTTTGGTGTTGTGTATGCCTTAAAAGCCCCTAGCAGGAGAGAGCAAGGCCAGCTCACCCTGTGGGGGCGCTGCCCTTCTCCTGGCTTATTTAACCGGGTTTATCAGGCAGATCAATGTGAACAGAGGCAAGGGGTTCATCCCTGCAAAGTGTTTGCATATTTTGTGTGAAATTAATCACGACATGCAATGAGCCTTTCTATTCCCTCCTTTCTGGCCAGAGGTGAAAGGGGAATGGAGGCTGGAGAAGTGTTTCTGGGAGGAGGGGGAGAGGGGAGGGGGTCACAATCTATCCCTGAGCTTGCCTTGTTGGGTGCAGCAAGCCTGTGTTTTAAATGTGAGTGATGGGACTAAGCCCCTCCTCCTGCATATATGAAGCCTACCTTTTACCATCACTGAAGTCTCGTCTTGCAAAGTTTTCCAGCAATAGAGCAGGTGCAATTGCTGTGTGTGTGTGTGTGTGTGTAGATGTATAAATATGTATATATACCTATATACATGCATACGTATATACACACATAATAATGATGTGTGCTGAAAGGCATTGGCATAACTTTTCAGAGAAAGGTGTGTTTTACACTCCCCTGGCATTAGAGCTCCTGAAGAAATGAATGGAGAAGGGTGAAGAGGGACTCGCCTCTGCCTGCTTGGAAATTCGCTTGATTTTCACCTTGCTTTTGGAATGAAGGCTCCTTATGAGACACGATCTGTAGTTTTCTAGCACTGCCCAGGAAGAGCCAGCCTTCTGCGTCACATAACTAACTAGGCTTGCCTGTCAAAGAGTGGCCCAAGAGACAAGAGAGAAATTCCTGGCCCCACAAGTGGTCCCGATAGGTTGTACACATCCTTCGTATACATCAGTGGGGTGAGGAGCACGGTGCCACCTTCACTTGCATGGGGAAGGACAGTATTTACAAGAAGCAGATTCTTCCAAAGTCTGCGTCTCGCCTGGATGCATGGCATCATTTTCCTACAAGTTCAAGTTCATACAAGTTCCAGAGATATTGTTGGATCTTGTTGTTTGTTTCAGTGCGAAGGATGTATGTGTGCTTGACAAATGTTCGGAGGCTGAGCGCTTGAGTGAGTCTCAAGTTTTTAAATGAAATTGAAATTTAGAGTTTTAAAAGTGATGCAAAAGTCCTAACTGCTTGTATTTGACCCAGAGTTTTCCCTGAACAAGACTTCTATTCTCTGGTCAAATTCCAAGTAGCAGGTTTTCCACATTCATTCATATTCTCTCTCTCTCTCTCTCTCTCTCTCTCTCTCTCTCTCTCTCTCTCTCTCTCTCATCCTACTGGCTGATGGTAAAGCACGTGCTGTGAGTTTATTGGAGTCAGCTTCACATTGGGAATAACCATAAGTGCCCATCTGTGAGGGAACTCACTCAGGGTGAGGGTGTAATTAGTCCTTAGTCACCGTGCATAGCTCAGTGGGCATCAGGGGTGTGCTGAGGCCCTTAGGAACAGAGAAGGTATTCTTGCTTTTTGGTATTTAATTAATTAATTAATTAATTTTGAGTTAGACTTCTTCTTGACCAGGCTGTGAGCTGTATAACAATCATCAGAAATGCCTTTTTTTTTTGTGACCCACAGAGAGGCAGACAAGAGGCCCTAGCCCACTGTACCCTCAGTGACACTAGATACCTCTTGTATCATCATTTGATGGCTGTTTCAGTTTTTTGGGGGGATATTCAATTGCTATTTTTTAAACTTTGCCCAGAAAATTGTTGATTCATATGAGTTGAGGAATTCATGTTGAGAGTCGCCATGATACATTTGCCTCATTTCTCCTAAGAGCAACATCTTGGAAAATGATGGTATAGAGTCCCAGCCAGGACACCATTATAGCCCAGGTCTGCGAGCGGCTCTTCCCAGGCTTGCACTGGTCTGCATATATGTTTTTTCACTTAAAAGCAAGTCATATTTGCTAGTCCAGGGCCCTCATGCCAGCCTTGACCAACACCCACCTTCATCAGGACAAGTAACTTGGTGGCAGAAGAGGTTCCAGGGTGGTGCCTGCCTCTGAACACCGTCAGGTGGCAATTGAAGGGGTGCTGGTGGCATTGTCCTTGTTTGACATTCGGAGCTTGGCCTCAGTGGACACTTTGGTTTCCACAGGGGACTGTGGGCCATGTTTTTATGCCAGCAGGAAGGAGAAGACAAGGCTTTGGAGACACCAGAGACGAGGCACAGAGCAGAGCAATGCCCAGTCTGCAGCTGTTTCACTCTTACCTATGATAAGAAGGAAGGGGGTGGTGTTAGGGAGCTGACATATCCTGGTACTGTGGAATCTCTCGCAAAGAGTGTAGTCTTTGGGATTCTAGGGGCCTGGGCTCAAATCACTGTTTTATTTGTCATCTGTGTGACTTTGGAAAGCCACTGAGCTTCTCTGGACCATCTGACCTCTTCTCTCTGTGATGAGAGTCCCCACCTAACAGTGAATTCACAACAGCATACCAGTGACTACAATGGGAAACTCATCCTGGGCCCGCACCACCCTATCCCGTCACTCCTCTGGCTGCTGTTCCCAGACTCTTGTTCTCAGGAGTTCTTCTTCTTCCCCCAGGCTTTCTTTCGTGACATTGTCCTTCTTTTTATTCTGGGAACTAAGCACGTGAGCTGAGGGGCATCCCTCCCCCCCCCCCCCCCCCCCCCCCCCCACCCCCCCCCCCCCCCCCCCCCCCGGGGGGCCCCCCCCCCCCCCCCCCCCGCCCATATATGGGAACCTATAGCTCCTCTTAGATCAGGGTGAAGCAGTGACTACAGACTTAGAAGCATATGGACCCATGACACAGGAGCGGGTACCAGGCACTAGCAACAGAGCAGCAAAGACAGGATGGAAAGGAAAATGGGGCAAGGACCGGCCCCATAAAGCTCGCTGGCTTTCTCTGGCCTGGGGGAAAGGAGTACGGCAAGGCCATGCGGTTTGGGCAAGGGACCCGGGTAGCCCAGTCAGGCACAACCAAGACTTAGTAAGAAACTGAAGAAAACCAGTGGCAATGGCAGTGTAAGTATGCCTTTAATCCCACACTTATGATCGCGCCACTTGGGAGGCTGAGGCAAGCAGCTCTCTGTGAGTTTGGGGCCAGCCTGGTCTACATTAGCTAGTTCCAGGACAGCCAGAGTTACACAGAAACCTTGCCACAAAAACAAGCAAACAAACAAACAAAACCAGGAGAACTAGTTTCAGTTTCCAGGAGGACTAAAAGTTCACGTTGGCATTCACACCAATGAGTGACTTGCCCTGGCAGCTGAATGAGGCTGCCTTTACCTGAGTGATGAAAACGCTGGTAAATTTCCCCCGGGGACTGCAGGTGATGCTCAGGGATATGAACTGCATGCTTAGCTTGCATGAGGCCCTGCATTAGATCCCCAGCACTGCACTCACTCAATCAATCAATCTAAATAGACTTTACATAGAGGTCAGGTCAGGGTTAAGGGGCAGAAATTAGTGTTGAGAATGAGTCTTGTCATGTGCCTGGAACTAAACAGGGTGAGCAAAATCAGGTTCTGTACTTAACGCTGCAACAGCTGGAGTTGAAAGTGGGGTTTTCTTCTGCTCACTCGTGTTGTCTCGTGTTGGTTCTCTGCTCGTTTAACTCTCTGGCTGGGGAGTTACAGAGCAGGGGAAACAGCCACCAGGAGGGAGGAATTGGGCAGCATTGGAAATTCAAATCCCAGCCCAAATTTTAGTTTGTGATTTTTTTTTTAACATACACTATTATCCTAGTGAGGTAACTGCTGCTGCCGGGGTGTTCAGAGGGCTGTGTCTCATGGATGGTGGTTACATCGGACGCCATTCCGTGAATTATACTCTTGAACACTGAAATTAGCTTGGCTTAGAGTCCACCACATAGTACACAGACACATCATAACAAGGCCATACATCTTTCCTTCCTGAACCTACTCTGGCAGGAGAGCTTATTAGTGATCGATGTGGCAGTGCAGCACCCAGGACGAAGTAATCAATAGTTTGCTATCATTCCAGAAACCAGAATGTTAGTTAGATACTAACCAAGACCCATCTGGACACTTTGCTGTCTCTCCAAGTGATACTTCAAATTCCTTATCATTTCTTACTTTTCCATCTATCTGGGTTACTGAAATGGAATTGAGTTATTCCCCACCCCCATAACAACACAATCTACAAAAACTGTCAGGCAGCCTGGTGGTTATGCGTCCATCGGAATGAGAAAGTGGTCCCGAGGGGCTGCGCTGCAATATCCTGCATGCTCACGTGAGTTACTAGGAGCCTGTGTATCTCTAAAGAATTAAAATCATGGTGGGCTGTACTCATGGGCTGAGATAGCCCTGGCCCTTTGGTTGCCTGTGGGGCCTATGCACCCACTCGACTGTGCCCTGTGCCCTCCACAGGGCCTACATCACCGTTGGAAGAAGGCATAAGGGACAAACTTATTGGCAAAGGTGGAACCCCCTTGTTCATGACTATGGTCCAGTATAATTCTACCTGGGGGTGCTGCTAGAGTCAGGCACATCTGGGTTCAAATCTGGCTCTGCCATTTGCTAGCATGGTAATTTTTAACAATCTACTGATACTTGCTAGGTTCAGTGGCTTCACCTAAAAGATAGACTCTCTAAAATGAACCTATGCAATTAGCATAGAAAGTGATTGGTAAATGTTAAGCTATTTACTAAGGAAATCATTTCGCTTTGCTGAGAGTTTAGATGATAATATATTTTGGGCATCAATAACGTAGAGGCCTAGGAAGTTGGTTCAGTGGGTAGTACAGTTTCTGTGCAGGCCTGAGGACCCGAGTTCGAGTTCCCCGGAACTCATATAAAACCAGATACAGTAGCATAAGTCTGTAATTCTAGCTCTTCTGTAACAAGATGAGAAGAGGAGACAGGCAGATGCCTCGTAGCTCTAGGGTGGGCAGCTAACTACAAGGAGACCTTGTCTCAGTAAGGTGGAGGATGAGAGCTGACACCAGACAATGTCAGCACATACATGTACTACACACACATACCAATGATAATAATAACAATAAAAAACAAACAACCGTGCGGAGGGAAACAGTGTCATTCAGTGTTCCTTTTCAGGTTAACTTGATCACAGATTATAACTGAGGCCATGCACAGGAAAGGAGAAGAGACAGCCCGAATGGCTAGCTGTAGGCTAGGTGATCGCGTCTTTAAAGGTTAGAAGGTGAGGCTTAAGATCGCGCTTGACAGTCGCTTGGTTTCAGTTCCAAAAGAAGAGCCAGGGCTATTTGGATCCCCACCCTTTGCTGTTAGGAGAGGTCTCTCTTTCTCATACCACACAAAGTCTTTTCTTGCGTCTGCCTCTTCTTTTCCTTCTTATTTATAAGAATGCTTCAGTCAGCTCGATGACACTGTGTAAGAAAGAGCTGATCCCGTTTAATTCCTCTGGAATTAATCATAATGGCAGCAATTAAGATAAACTCAGTTAATATAAATATGGACGTGAATTGCTCTCGCTTTACGTTTCCCCTCTAGGGTTGCTCTCACCGGCATCCACCCTCATATGGGCCAAGGCCGTCCTCCCGATAGGTGACTTTTCTGAACCCTGGTATTGCTCATACGTCACCGCTTCCTGCCATTTCCTCCCTCTAAGGGCAAAGAGGAAGCTCCAGGGGGCAGGGCACCAGCCATGACATTTGATTTAAATTCTACCCTCACCATTTGGAACCCCCTTCACAAGAGAAAAATAATCCTATAATTTTAATGCACTCACAGACGTCTTTCTGTCCAACCAACTTGCTTCACAGAATCAAAAATTGAGAAGATCATTCCAACTGTAAAGAGAGGGAATGGAGAGACGGCTCAGTGGTCAAGGGCACTTACTTTTCCCAGAGGACCAGAGTTCTCTTCCTAGCACTAAGCTGGGTGGCTCTAGGGGCTCTGACATGTTCTTCTGGCCATTGAGGGAGCTGTGTGCACTCGGCAGACACACACATACACACAAACAAAAATAATCAGCAAAAAGAAAACTTTACAAATTGTGAAGAGAAGGATCTGAGGTCAGAAAGTGATTTTGTAGCAGTCCGGGGACCATGCTGTAAGGCAGAACAGCACAGACTTCTATCTCATCAGGCTGTCTGCCTTGCAGCCGCTGTCTCTTGTTAATGCTTCTCTCTGTCTCTGTCTCTCTCTTTCATCTTCTGAGAATGGAGGGTGAGGGAAGAAACCAAAAATTTAGATGATACCCAAGGCCTCAATAGTAAGCTATGTTTCCAGAAGCCGGGGACCATTCAGGCCCCTGGTTATTAAACTCCACCATCCAAGTGTGGAAAGAGCCTTGGAAAGGTACTTGGGAAGGTATATAAAATAACCTGCTTTTTTTTAAACCCCCAACCATAGGGTCCTCGTGGTCTAGTTAGTGGGTGGAACATGGTGTCCTTAGATTCAGGAGTTCCAGGCCACACATGGGATGGGATAATTCTTCCTCCCTCTCCTCTTTCCTGCCTGCCCTGTGTGAGCCCGATACACATGGAGTAGATGTCCAATGAATTCAGAGCTAGAAGCTTCCCCAGCACTATCACCCACGCACCTGCAGGATGTAGCCTCGGACCTACATCCTGTAGTTGTTGGGATGTAGTTGCGAGCAACTTAGACCACAACCCCCAAAGAGCCAAGCTTTGCACTGCAACCCCGTAGAGACACCTGCACTCCATGGCCACAGAAAACAAGTCACTTCAATACCAATTCTGAAAAGACAAGCAATAGCAGCAACAGAAAGAACCCGAGGGCCATTCTCAGTTTTGTTAAGGGCCTCTCGTCCTTGGCCACAGCAGCAGCTTTTCATTCGTTAGGTTCAGGCTGCCTGCGCTGTCTGACAGGGCCTTTGTCGTGATGCTTTATGGTAGAATGTGGCACAGTCGGTTAACCTGATTCACCTTCCCATAGCCATTACCCAGCAACCTTGGATTTGGCTCCGCCACGAATCCCCATGGCTCCTTGGTGTAAGATGAACTGCTGTGTCTCCTGACCTCAGAAGAGTGTCTCTAACTAATTAATGATGGTTAAGTGCCTGGAAAATGCACACGGCAAGTCGTGCTTGCTTGCAAGTCCTAGTCAGTGTCTTCCTTTTCCCTACTAGCAATTTGCCCTCCTGCTACCCAGCTGCCACCACCCATTTATACCAAACTCTGGGTGAAGCTGCCCATAGAAGACTAGGCCAGTGTGCCATAGATCAGTCGCATGCCCATTGGAAAAAGATCGTGCGACCAATCGGTAGTGTCATTGGTAGAACTGCCATCAAGAGAAATGTGGTGTCTGTGTGGCAATGTGGTTTTGAACCTTTAAAAGGAGACAACATTATATGTAGCAGCAATGAGAAACTGATTCTTGTCACCGTTCCCTAAGCAACACAGCACCATGACTCTTTACACAGCATTCACACCAAATATGGGCCATATCAAGAAATGATTTCAAGCAAGATGGGATCATGCGAGTAGGTTACACATAACTACCACGGCGTTTTGTGCAGCTGTGCGTTTGCGGTCTCCTGAGACCAATTCTGTGACTACAGTCATGCTACGACTGTGTTCACACATACGTGTGTTCATACATGCATACATGCACTATGCCTGCTCTTTATGGACTAGTACCCTACTGAATATAAGGTTTGTCTGCTGATTTGGAGGTGGGAATCCCAACTGACCAATAGCCCAAGAATCAAAAAGAATTCTTACTGCTGAACTATGCTGTTTCCTGCGTTAGCATCATGGTTTGTTCTTAGTGTGCGGAAGGGGCCTATGTGGGGAGGGCATGGGTCTGAGCTGTCTTCCTAGATGGAGGAGTGGGCAGGCATGGAAGGCTGGCTATTTATGTCATTGCTTGAGCTAGTCTTTTGCCTCTGATTTCAGTGTTGGTTCTGAGCACAGCTCCAATCATTTGGCTTACAGCTGGGCGATCCCGTCTCCTGGTTCTCAGAAAGTAAGGCCTCTCAGGGTTGTAAGAGAGGGAGAGACACCCATAGGACTCTGCACATCAAATAGTTCGTACAAAGCACCGTTTTTGATGAGTTAAGTGTAAATGAATTAGAAACATACGGATTAAATTCCCCTTGAAAGACACATGGGTTTAAAAATTAAGGGGGAAAGTGCTTGGCAAGATGGATTTCAGCCCTGTGCCAAACCTCAAAATGTTTGAAAAATGGTTTCAGACATTTTTACTGAATGCAAAATGCCATGAGGTTCCCTCCTCCCCAGACATGGCAGTGAATCTTTTAACAACAATTATATGACTAGAAGAAAGGCCTGCGAGGGTTCGGCATTTATTCGCTTCTCCTTTAATTGCCCTACCGCTGGAAAAGAAACATTCGCAGGTTTGAAAGAACTGTCTGACAAACTCAAATTTAGAGGCTGGCAATGACTTGAAAATCACCCTCAAACCCCAAAATCCCCGCTGCCCCGTGTCAATCACTGTCTCCTCTAAGTGGGATAATACACTCTAGGGAGATGTGGTATTGGGTATCCTTTATTCGCTGGTGTCTAGAGCCAGGCACAGTGGTTCTAGTTGTTTGTCTGGCATTATGATGCCAGCCCCTTGGAGGAAGGGGAGGGGTGGAAATTTTGCATGACCGCAGACCGGAGGGAAAACCTACTGGTTTACAGCAGCAGCTGCTGGACAAGATGCCGTGTGCTCTGGAGGCGGTGTAGGGTGAGAGCTGCAGGTTGCTGGGAGAGCCATGGAAGCCCGAGTCCTGCTTAACCCCTCGATGGAATAAGCCATCCAGTACCTCCTCCACGCGGTCAGAGTCTTCCTGGCATGTGGAGACTCGGGAGCAGCGTATTAAGGATCAATTATCTCGCAACTGCTGTGCCTGGGCTGTAGTAAGTCGCCTCCAATTATTTTTTACTGGCTATTCCTGACAAAAGCAGGCTGACATTTTTACTGCCTCATTTTTTTTCCCCTTCATATGCACAGGCAAAGGAGTGGGTGTTGAGAGAGCCACACTGAATACTCAAAGGAGAACGGTTGGGTGACCAGGGGCCTGGCTGGGCTGGGCCATTGCTGGGTGACGCCATCTTGTTTCGCTTTCATGTTAGCCAGGATGACCAAGGTTTGCTTGCCTGCTTCCTTCCTTCCTTCCTCTCTTCCTTTCATTCCTTTCCTTTGAAAGAAAGGGTGCATTCAGTGGCTGCCAATATCAGCTTAGAAACCAGGGACAACAGCGAGTTTTTATCGAAAGTTTACAAGCCAGTGCAGACCCCCTCCCCTCTCAGACAGTATCTATGTTTTTAACTTTATTCTATAAGTCATGGGGAAACTATTGTTTTGTCAAGACTGTGTTTCACGTGGCACCTTGTGCTTCCCTTCCCGAATCAAAAATTAGTCTGTTGCAGAAGTCCCCCACAGGGAGACAATGTCACAAAAAGCTACTTTCGGTGTTGCCAGTGAAAATCTCACTGAGCACTGACTGTTAAGACCTACTCCCTGGGTAGCTTATGTTTGTCTATATGTTTTGAACTGCAAATAAAAATAGATGAGCACTAAAAATACTGAAGAAAACAAAAACAACCAAACATACCAACTTTCTATCTCAGAAAAGGCTTCAGATTCAAAAAAAAACAGTTGAGCTGAACCCTGCCTGGCTCAATTTTTCCTTTATCACAAGCAATTTCAGTATAGAACAATTGGGGCAAAAAGAAAAAACAACCATGTTTTTGACTCTGAAAGCTTCCCTCCTTCTCACTCCTGACATCACCCCTGTCCCCCATCTCAAAGTCACAGCTGCTTCATTTAAAGCCCTATAAAGTGCTTCTCTTCCTTGGTGACTTAGCTACCTCCCTGAAACACTGAGAAATTAGTTGAAACAAATTCTCAATGTCCATAAGTGTTCCCAGTCTCCCATCCTTGGGGATATCCAATCGGTGTACACGTTGGTCCCACCCTGGGGGCATCCGTAGGCAGTGAAGGCAGGTTCGATGGCTTGTATTACCAGGTGAGGTTGCTGTCGTTCAGAGGATGTTTTCTTCCTGCATGAAGCTACGGGCAGTGGGAGCTATTTGCTATCTTCTGCATCTTCACCGACACACTGTAACAAGTCACCTGTGGACAGTTAATTAGGCTTAAGGCTTCTGCCGCAACCCCCACCCACCGCACACATTCGTGTTTACACACAGCCCCCACATGTGCCTGCAGTGTGAGATTAGGCTTTCTTCCCTGGAGCATTTCCTGTGTCTGCTCTCTGGGTCCTGGAACCCCCATGGGTGTTAAGTATCACTCTGGGATGTCTCTCATTACAGATGGGCTCCCGTGCCTCCTCTTTCCCTTAATACGTGATGAGTTCCTTTGGGAGCAGAATGATCTTCTATTCATGTTAGACGGGGCATAGTTTTTAAAACACAGCGGAAGCTAAGTAAATGTTTGAATCATAGTTATAAAATATTTTTGCTGTGTTTATTGAACCCCGCCCCTCACCACCACCAAATGATAGTTTGGGATTCTGCTGGCAGCCGGTGGGTTTAGTCCTTGTAGACAATGTGAGAAGGAGCGTGGTACTGGAGAATTGGTGCCCGGAGATGAGCTCCCTCTGGCTCGCAGCTTACTCCTCTAACCTGTGTTTATCTAAATGGTCTTATTTATATCTATTTCCTTTTGACAAAAATAGCTCTAAAAAGCAAATCTACCATGTACAATGAGACAGTCCTTCTGACTCTCTGTCGTCCCATGTGCGGGGATCCAGTTAAATATTCGTTTTCTGAATCATCTGACTTCTGAGTTTTCAGTTTTCTAAAGGAGCGCAATTAAGCAGGAGGTTCCCAGGGATTTTTTTTTAAATAAGGCTGTGAGTAAGGCAGACACGCTATAGGTTGAGGCCCATATAAGGAGTGTGTGGGCACCCGCCCAAAGGGAGAGCAGCCCGAACAGCCATTCAAAACCTACAGAAATGTCAACACACTTTTGAGGAGGACGCATTAGGGATGCAAATGCGTGGTGCCTTCATTATGATAAGCACTGGAAAGTAAACAGTGAAACCCATTAGAAGGTTTTGGGAACTACGGAAGCCGAGTCTAGTTTCTGCTAGGGCCCAGCATCTTTTCTAACTCTTCTCTACCTCTGACCCAACAATTGTAACGATTTAAATGCTCCCCCCCAAATTCCTCCTATTTTGGATAAAGCCAATTAGTTCATCTGTCAAAGGGCCAACTTTGTAATTTCATCTATGTCAGATACGATTCGGTTTAATGAGATCCATTCTCTGCATTACCGGCTAGAAGTAGCCTTCCCACGTGGAATGTGTTTGGGGCTGTCCAGGTACTTCACTCTTGTTCTGAGAGGTTGATTTTGACATGAAATCCATCGTTCTTACTCGATGGTCTCCTACACACGGACCCACAGAGAGGCCTATTTAATAAATGTGTTGGGTCTTTCTATGGAAAGGCATCTATCCGGAGGACCCCTTTAATCATGGCCATCTGAGTCACCCAAGATGCTGTCAAGCGATAGTCATCGTAATGAATAAATTGGCATGTAATTCTTTTTATAATCACTCTAAATTTGAAAAAATATATAATTGATTTTTTCCATCTTCCTTGATCTTCAGGGAATTGTATTAGAATGTCATGAAACAAAATATTTAAAGTATGTTTCAAATAATGAACGAAAATTACTTCACTTAATAAAGATGTGGAATTCATTTATGAAGACAAACACTGGCTGTGGACCAATGGACCAAGGAGGTTGCCAGAAGTTTGCAGTAGGCAGCCATTCTCGGATGTCCACGGCTCTCTGCCC
Organism: Alexandromys fortis; assembly: GCF_014885135.2. Classification (NCBI taxonomy): domain Eukaryota; kingdom Metazoa; phylum Chordata; class Mammalia; order Rodentia; family Cricetidae; genus Alexandromys; species Alexandromys fortis. Next base: position 4,312,474 of record NW_026067970.1, read on the forward strand.
CTCCTAAGCTGGCTCCATGTTAGAAAAACAAATTCTCTCATCCATACTGGACTTAAAGATAATTACTTTTATTTATTTTATTTTTGATATGCGAGGAGAAAAATCACCATACACATTTCTTCCTTACAAAGAGGGTCATGACTCTGAGAAGCAGTCCTGAGGACTGAACGCCTTATTTATGAAAAGATTACGTGGCTGATGTGTTTGATGCTTGAGAACTGACTATAAAAGTTAAATTTTTTTGACCTTTCTGGAGAGTTTCAGCAATTGAAACCACTGGCAAAAATGGAAAGCACTTAATTTTCGGGAGAATAGTTGAGTGGCTTGGCATTAACCTAAAGGGAAAAACTCAAAGTCCTGGTGCAAACCATTTGTCATTTTCCCTTTTGTGCTTAGAAGAGAAGGAGTTACTAGCTGCAGACAAGCATCTTGGTGCTGTACTGGATAAACCCTCCTCATTCCTGCAAACTTTGTGGCTCTCTTCCAGTGTTCTCTTTTTTCCTCCTTCGAAATGGGGCATCATGAACTGAAAGCAAGCATGAACTTTCCCAGTGGCCAAATCAATCAGAAAAAGTATCTGTGACGTATGTATCCCCAGTTATCATGGACTATGGATATAAGGCAGGAGGCAGACATGGAACAAGTAAGCATATCTACAAGTATATTACAATATAGCTCAGTGAAGCATGGGGGAGGGGTGTAACTGCTTAGATTAGACAAACCTCTAATTTAGGACTCAGAGAAAATTTTAAGAAAGTAATATTTAAGCAGAGACCGAAATGATGAGTAACGGTTGGTCCACAACAGAGCAGGTGTCTAGGCATGTATCAAGGCCCTAGAATAGGACAGAGCTTGTTATATTCTAGGAGATTAATGAAAGTCAAGGGCTAGACATATCAAACCAGGTAAAAAGTAGTACTGCATCTAAAAGATGTAGCATTTAAAAGATTCTTTCAGAAAAAAGAAAAATCGTAAATGCAAGGAAAAGCCATAGAAGAATATTGAAGGACAGGGAAATGTCAGGACTAATCTTTTGTTCATGAAGATTATTCTGGAAACAATGTAGTTAGACTACAGAGGAGCAACATGAGAGGCAGAAACTGTTGTAGAAGGCCAAGTAAGAGAAGATAGTGTTTGGACCAGAATCTCAACAGTGGGGATAGAGCCAAACGGATACAGCCTAGGGCCATTTGGAGGAGGAGGCGGCAAAGGAGCTTGGTAAAGGATTGGAAGTATACTGTGAGAAGAACAGTGTTAACTTCCTAGCCTCTATTAGTTCACTTACTGAATATATGTAAAGAAATATGGGATTCTTTCTCTGAAGCAGAATCTAGACACAGCACACTAGTCAGGAGTCTTCAGAAAAGCAAGCTAATAAGAGAGCTGGAAGGATGGGTCCATGGGTAGAGATGGCCTCTGGCTCACAGTGGTTGTGGTTCTGTGAAACCAGACCCTTTAACCTTCTGGTTCCACTTTCAGTTCAAGACCCTATAAATTAAACGAGATACTCAACACTGTAACATAGCTTTTCGAAGAAATAATTTTGTAATATAAGCATTCTGATCATGTTTAATGGAAACTCAGCTAGACTCTGCCTTTCAGTAGCATATAAAATGTAGCTCTGACTTACAAAGTATACTTACAAACTTACCATGAATTTATCTGGATATATACCCATTGTGAGGAGAGGACTGTCCAACTATCTCTCCACCACCCATCTACCTACCCTACTGAAGGAATTAGCTGGCGAGTCAGATTGTCAAAGTCAAGAGGCCCTATGATCTGCTGTCTGCCAGCTGGAGACCCGGCGAAGCAGGTGGTATAAATTCCTGTAGAAATCCAAAGGCTTAAGAATGAGAAGCAGGGGCTGGAGAGATGGCTCAGAGGTTAAGAGCATTGCCTGCTCTTCCAAAGGTCCTGAGTTCAATTCCCAGCAACCACATGGTGGCTCACAACCATCTGTAATGGGGTCTGGTGCCCTCTTCTGGCCTGCAGGCATATACACTGACAGAATATTGTATACATAATAAATAAATAAATATATATATATATAAAAAGAAATGCTAAAAAAAAAAAAAAAGAATGAGAAGCAGCCATGGAATTTGTCTCTCACTAAGATCAGGACAAGCAACCGTACAGAGAGACAGCATTCCCTTCCTTTGTTTGGGAACTTTGGTTTCCTCCAGGCCTTCAGTGGGTTCCTTGATGGGCACTCAGTTGGGGAAGGTATACTGCTTGACTAAGTCCACCTGTTCAGACGAGACACCCTTCCAGCAGCAACCTCACAGACACACCTAGAAATAGCATTTAACCAGGTCTCCGGTCATCTATGGCCATCATGTTGATGCTTATGACTTTCACAGGCACCGTGATTCAGGTAGACTATCATCCACAGCTCAGCAGAGGCCCTTAAGGAATGTCATCCCGGCTGGCTCTTTAGCATGCAGGTCAAGGAGCCCCTCATACATGATATCAATCATGTTTCCCTTCTCAGGTTTAAAGGATCTTTATTGTTCTCAAAATGCAGGTTTCCCAGCCAAGCCCACTGGACACTGCATTGAAAAGTCACAACTATCCATTTGGGAGCCTGTCCTCACACTCTCCAAAATGTTATTCTGCTTAATCCTAAGTGGCAGATACAAATAAAAACACGAGAGTTAAGCCTTTATCTCACACTGTGATTGTTCATACGTGAGAAAAAGTTGTCCGTTCTGCTTCTTTCCGGGACTTGGCTTTTCTTCCCTGCTTGCCTTGATGTCAGCAACACTAAGGAACCAGGGAGAGGTTCTGTTGTTGTTCAAGAAAGGTCATGTTCTACAGCATCCAGTGAAAAGCTGTTCCCAATTTCCTTTGACTTTTGGACAAATCTCTTCGTAACTGGTGGATTGCTTCTTTGAAACACATCACTATAGATCTCTTCCTAAATCATCTTATCTAACAATGAGGACCACATTAACTCATGAAAGTTTAGTGTCACAAAGGTCTGTGGGATTGTTGGTCAACTGTTTTGTTTTATACATGGAGCAATGGAAACTCAGGCTTTGAGGACTTAGCCCAAGACCCCTAGGCCAACGCGCGGCTGAGCCAGTAGTGGCCTTGTGGGGTATTCATACTCAAAGCCAAGCCCCTACCAACTTAGATATCTCTCTTTGCCATTTGATTTCAGATTGACACATCCAGAGATAGTTCCACTCAGCCTTTCTGTTCTGGATCATGACTTAGGGTTCTGAGGAGAGACTCGGTTCTCATCACAGACCAGTGTGGGGGCTTCTTAGGCAGCAGTTACTTCCTGTGGTCAAGCCTCACGCGGCATGTACTCCAGTGTGTTGTCAGTCACTTTCTGTTTCTCTTTCTATTACAGTTACTCTCTGTAGCTGTAGCTGACATTGACTTCGCCTGTAACCCTACCACAAATTAAAATCAGACCCCGAGTCTGTCTGGGAAGATGTTTATGAAGCTGTAGGAAGACATCTAAAATGAGTCCAGATTACAGTATAAACGTGAAACCCCAAATGCCACATTCATTTAAGGGCAGGAATAAGACTGTCTGGAGAGTAATTTGGGACAGAGTAAGTCACCCCTCTCTGACACTCTGCAGGGCCACCGGGGACGAGAAAGGAGCCTCTGCAAGACTTTCCCCAAAACACTGCAACCTAAAGGACTTTTATTAGTTTGCTATTCAGAATGAACCCAAAAGAAAGCAAGCATTTTAAAAGTTGCTGTCTGTAACAGAGGTAGACATTGGCATTTAAAAATTGTATGTATCCATTTGTTTACTCTGAAGTTTGTTTGTTTTACTGTTTCTTGAGACAGAATCTCACTCTGTCTCCCAGGCTGACCTCAACTCTGGGACCCTCTTGTCTCAGCCTCCCAAATGCTGGGATTATTGGTGTGGACCACCATGCCACTCAACTTCAAATGTACTCACAAACAAATTGAGAAGAGGCTGGAAAAAATAGCAAAGTAAAACAAGTCTAAAAATATCCCACCCCAGGGTTGGCAAGTGGGTAAAAGCATTTACCACACAAACCCCATATAACTTGGGTCTGGTCTCCAGATCCCATGTTGAAAGGAAAGGCCGATTCCCAATGGCCAGCCTCACGCATGAAATCACATCCACACACATGTACACAGACACACAGATATATGCACACAACTGGTTCCCACCAGTCATCCACACACATGCATGCATGTAAGCACACACACACATGCTGATGATAGATAAAAATAATCATGAGTTCCAATGTTTGATCCAACTAATACAGCCCCAATATATCCAAGACTAAAAATCTTTGTAGGGTTTTTTTTGCCTTTTAGTGTGTATTTACCTGCTGGGTTTGTATGTGGCAAGTGTGTTTACGCACAGAAAATGGCGGTGGTCTCGTCTCCACCTTGCCACTCTCTAACAGAAGCAGCCTTATCCCACGGAAGCCACAGCCGTGGCCTGTTGCCTGTGTGTCCAGTTCGTCTCAGGCTGAGAAGGCCTCTGAGATCCTTGGACACAAAGTGCAAAGTAAATATCAAGTGTCCTAATTATGAACTTTATTGTTGCAATTTGACTAATGTTTCAGATAACTATCAGTTCAGTTTCATGATGAGTGTTCTTGCAAAGCCAGTGGACTTGAAAGGTAGCTCCAAGAGGCTACACAAGGGTGTGGTCAGTTTCCTAGAAACTCCACCCTGCTCTAATGTCCCCTGCTGAAGACAGAGCTAAGCTGACCTGACCACCGTGTCCCTAGAAATCAGAATGTACTTCAAGTTACTGTGGTCCTTAAAAAATGATAGGAAAAAATAATAATAACAGATATGGAGTTGGTGGCATGGTTTAGGGCTATGGCTGCTGGGATCGTGTGAGGACCTAGAGACGGAATTTAAAATAAAAGATAACCTTGTCACAAAGAAGTCATGGAAGTACAGCTGTGAGGAATTGAGAGACAGGACAGGGTCAGGTAATCTCATTAAGTCATTCAAAACTGTAACTGGAACGTAGTGAATGCCAAACTCGGCACTCTCTGACACTCTCCCTCCAAACTAAGGGAATGACTGACACATACTGTAAGAGCCAAAGCAGGGGCAGTCTGTCCTGGTCAACTCTCCCAGGAGAAGATGGCAGGCACTCCAGGCACCCAACAATGTAAGGGACACACAAATCCCTCAGTGTGTTTCTGGATCTTTTTCCCGAATCCCTTACCTCCTACCTATCAGAATATGATATTAACTTGTTTTCTAGAATGATACTAGTGACGATCTTTTTTTCTAAATCAGATGCATCATCTCATGCATAGAATATAGGTTGGCATCCTCCAAGGATCAAGACAGTCAAAAAAAAAAAACACTCTCTCAAATGTCCGTCTCAAATGGCCATCCCTGTGAGTCTGACATCACAGCCGCATGGCTCTCTTGAAGGGGAAGTGGCAAGGTTGAGTGGACTGTAGGGAGTTCATGCTCACAGTCTGCCTCAGAGCGAGGAGGCAGCTGGGCCTGTCAACTCAGCCAGTCCCGGCACTGTGTTCATCTTAGAGCCTGTACAGCTCTGCATTCTCTCTGGACCACCCTGGCTGGGATAACGGAAGAGAGATCTCATTTAGGATGGCGAGATCTGACATCTCTCCTGCTCCTCCTCCCTCGAGCCCAGGCAGGACAAGAATGCAGTTATGCTTTTAAGAGCCCTACAAGACTCAGTGCTCAACCTCCAGTTAGCCATTCATTTGATTTTCTCTATCTGCTCTTGGGGCATGCTCTTTTCTAACTTTTGCCCCACGCTGTTCATTTCTGGTTCCGCTGTCAACTAGAGTTGACAGTCACTCTGACCACTGAGTCTAGGCGTCTGGAAATTGAAGATTTGCCTGGCACCTCCCACACTTTTCTGTTGTGTTCTCTCTTGAGTGAAACCGGTTCAGACCTGTGTTTCCCCCTTTAGGTCATCCTTCATTTATTTTATGTATTTCTGGAGCCTTCTCCCAGTTCTCCACTCTACCCCACCCCTGCACTGTGTTCAGCCTTGACCTGGCCAGGGTTTCTTCAGCACCTGGGCATCCTAGGGCAATTTGGTTGGCACCTCTAAGGCTCAGTAATGTCAAGTGGGATGGGATGGAATGGGATGGGAATAGAATAACAGAAAAAAAAATGGGTAGAATAGAATAGAATGGAATGGAACAGAACAGAATAAAATAGAATACTATGCAATACAATACTTACTCTCCGGAGATGAAGCTTCTAGCAGCTGGTTGCCTAGGGATGTATGGTATCCCAACTGCTATAAGCTACTCCCTTTAGACCAGAGACAAATCCCCTCTCCTGCCGGTATACCCTGAGCAATGGATTCCGGCACCAGCTCCTTAAGGGTAGAAAGGTCCTGGTGAACAACAGCGTGGAGAATGTCACGAATTTGACCTCCCTGGTGATGAGCCTAAGGCCGGGGCAGAGGGGCTGCTTCCAGTTTCCGGAAGAGGCTGGGTAAAAGTGTTAGAGAGAGCCTCGTAGTCCTCAAGCCCAGGAGATCCACAGGCTCGTGAAGGCCACGGAGAGATGCCCTAGGCATTTTCTAGCCTCTGCCTCCACTGCAGCTTCTTAGGGCTGAAGCCTTTCAGGGACAAACTTCAGTTGTAAGTTTGGAATCTAGGCGTAGGGGCTTGCTCCAAGGGCAGTTTCTACCAGAAACAACTCAATTAAAAGATACTGTCTGACTCCTGCAAAGCCAGGAGAAACCTAGGCAGAGTGGCTGGCGGAGAGCTGGGGTGGGGGTGGGGCACTGCATGCTCTCTAGGAACCCAGGGAGCTCTGGGCCTCTGCAGAATCTGCAGGCAAGAGTGTTGGTGGATGCGGCCATGAATTATTCATTTCTGGGGGATGAAGAAAACAGCAATCTCATGTAAATGACGAGGCTCCCAATCACAGGCCTGCTTACTCGCCCTTAGGAAGCCAGGAGGCTTATTAAGAGGAAGAGGTTGTGCTTCCAGACAGGCCTCTAGAAAGGGAATCTTTCTGCCCACCAGTGAGGTGTGCGCGCTTCTGGGAGCCACATTCACTGTCTTTTCCGTCCGCTGCTCCGCACTGGTGTGACTTTCCTAAGTGTGACTTCATGAATGATTGCCGCCATGTGAAGTTTATTGGTTGACTGAAGCACCGTTATCTTCCTGTGTGAAAGGCTGACCCATGGCTAACGCCAAACTGCTCAGGTATTTAGAATCTTTTACAAAACAAAAATAACAACAAAAATCTTTACAAAGATCTGTTAATGCTTTACAAGGAAAAAAGAATATCGCGTTTTGAAGTGGATTTCTTTCTTTCTTTCTTTCTTTTTTTTTTCTGAGAATAGTACATCAGAACCGAATCTAGCCGTGTTTTGGGTTAGCTCAAATGAATCAGCCCAATGGCAGGACTAATTCAGATTAATGGGGCAGAAATCAGTCATTAAAGAAGCCGGGAGGGAAAAGGCTGGTTTAATAGTCTTAACAGAATGACCGTAAACTTGGGTTTCTCCTCCTGTTACTCCTCCATCTGCTTAAAGTGCATGAAAGCCCTAATAAACCCTTCTCTGCAAGTGGAGGCCCAGCGTCTGCTATAAAACCCTTGAAGGCCCCCGCAGGATGCAGATCACGGGCTGTATTGCTATTATTATTATTATTTTACTGCCATTGGCTTTCTCACAGCCCGGCCCTCACTTAAAGAGAAAGAAGTTATGGTTTCCAAGACATCAGATACGATGTCTATAAAATAAAGACATCAGTAGTATCTGGCTGACTAACGCAGAGATTTAGCCTGTGTGGTGAACTGAACTTCAGAGGCTCCTGGCAGTGATGATGTAAATTGACCACAGTGTGGGGTAACTGGTATCTCAGCAGAGCTTGGGGTGTTAGGCAGGATAACACTATGGTCAGGCATGCATTCAACTTGGGGGCATTACGTAGTTTGGAGATGCAAGTGTGGAACTATTCTTGGCCTTTCGCTATGAAACGCCTCAACTATCACTTGATATAGGAATTGGTTCAGTTGATACAAAACCAAATGGACCTATTACTCAACCGGAAGCTTGAGTTTAATTTAAGGGGCGCGAGTTAAAGGTGCATAGAAGAACCTAATGTTTCTCATGACTGGAAATGGCCAAGCCTGTGCAAGATTCTATGTTCAATCTCCAGTACCGAAACAGAGAACCAGAGATGGGCTGTGTGAGGCTGTGGATGAGACCTGGAGTTGGACTTATGACTTAGATTCAGTTACGTTCTTTCCAGAATTTAGTGAAAGTAGTTTTTGAATACTGTTATGCAGTAGCCGTTGCCAGTAGATATGATCCCACGTATCTATGCTTTCATTGATTCCAGAAGTATTTGTGAAAGACCCCCAACGTGTTCTACGCCCCTTAAGCTCTAGAAGCACCTGCCACAGTAGATAATTGTCATTTATATCTCTGTACTAGGGCAAGGAAAGATTCTTCTGGTCTCTGCCCCTACACAGTAAAACCCAGTGAGGGCCTCACCTTGCTCAGAAAGCCTTGTAAACCTGAGCTACAGCCCCGGTTTTGTAGAGACCTTTTGAAAATCATTCAATCTGATGAACTGTGATGAGAAAATTGAAATGGAAAACTTCAAGAGGCACTGGAACATGCTTAATTTCTTGTTGTTGTGTGCAGTGTAAAGGAAAACTTGTAAAGGATTTTTCCATCAGTGACCCAAGTAGCAAATCATCCCCCACCATGAGAATGTACAGCAACTTGAAACACACTCACCGCTAGGTTGATCTTTGATGAGTGATTGACAGATAGGTGTATTGCTAGATTAAGTATCAATAAATACTAACATGAAAAGTACAGGGTGCCGGGCGGTGGTGGCGCACGCCTTTAATCCCAGCACTCGGGAGGCAGAGGCAGGCGGATCTCTGGGAGTTCGAGGCCAGCTTGGTCTACAAGAGCTAGTTCTGGGACAGGCTCCAAAACCACAGAGAAACCCTGTCTCGGAAAAAAAAAAAAAAAGAAGAAAAGCACAGGGTGTATTGAGGGCATTTGTAAACAGCCCCAACCTAGTGGGATTGCACAGAAAGGGAATAAGAACAACTCAGGACGGAGGTCTGTGATTGGAAGGAAGTTGTACTTCCTGGAATGGAGCGGAGGCTGGAAACTAGAGGGAACAGAGCAAAGTTTGTTGTGTTCTGTCACAGGGAGGTGGTCTTACAAACCCCTGACAAGCTAGAGAGCAGTGCTGTTGAGATTGCCATTTGACTTTTTTTTTTTCAATGGAAAGATAGAGCTTTCGGTCGGGGCAGAAAATAGAATAGAGATCCAAAGGCAGTGGTCTCTAACTGAGCACCTGAATGTCTGTAACCAAGAGTCAAGTATGCCAGGGACATTGAGAGTAGGGGCACCTCCATCTCAGTCGAGGCCCTTGAAGTTCAGCCAGCTTGGAAAGGGAGGCTGCAGGCTTTCATCGAAGCTGCTTTTCCTAGAGCTAAATACTTCTAGTTCTGTGTCTCAGAAACGGGAAATACTGTTGTATCCACATCTATCTTTAGGACCTTAATGGTGAGGCATTGCAAAGTGTGAGCTCACTCAAAAAAGTTGCAGGTAACAGGGTAGTTCACCTATTTTTTAATTGAAACAATAATTATATTATTTTTAAAAAAATATGGATTAGAAACCTTTCTTGTTTAGTCAGGGGAAAAAAACAAAACAAAACAAAAAAACAAGACACCAAAGACTGATCTCGGGGGAACTAGTTTGGTTCCATTTGAGGAAATATTTGTAAGAGGCTTTTCTGAGAAATGACGTGATGTCATTCCGCAGTTCTCTGAAGTTATGAGTGAGAAGGGTCCACTTTCCTCTGGAGAAGGGCTTCGGACCCTGAAGGTGGAGGACTGTTAAATAGATAGAAATACATGGAACGTTGAACATTGCAGACTGCTGTTACTTAATTAAAGCAAAGGCTCGGCGGTCTCAAAGATCTCCACTTTAGATCACAATTAGTTGGTGGAAATATGATTGTCCTGGTTAGTTTTCGTTAAATTGGCACAGCTAAAGTTATTTGGAAAAGGGGGATCATCAATGAGAAAATGTCTCCTTAGGCTTGTGGGGAAGTCTGACTGACATGGGAGGGACCAACTCACTTGGGTCAGTGGTACCCCCTGGGCTCCTGCACCTGGGTTCTATAAGAATGCAGGCTGAGAAAGTCCACTTTCCTGCCTTGAGTTCTGGCCCTGACTTCTCCTGACTTACCTATCAACTCTAACCTCTGAGCAAAACAAACCCTCTCCTAACCAAGTTGCTTTGGTCATGGTGTTTTAACACAGCAAAAGACACCTAACCAAGACAGTGATGTTTAATCTGTTGCTTGAGCAATGCTTCAGAACAATGAGAGAAATAACACCTATTTTTCTGACTTAGTATATTTAATGTATTAACATGTAAGAGATCATTTACTACTAGGAGGAAAGATCAACCCACTTGTGATAGTTGATTTTAACGTCAACTTGTTATCAATTATTATTGCTTCATCAGGGATCCTCAGCTAAGGAATTGCCTTGAGTGCTAAAGTGATGTGGGAAGACCCACGCCAAATGTGGGCTGAACCTCCTACTCACAGCACAGATTTTAGAAGGCAGGGCAGAAGGAAAAGGTTTGCCTTTGTTGGCTTGGCCTTTCATTGCTGAGTTAATTTATCCTGCTGCTGACCCTGAGGAAATAGCAGAAGATCTCACTTTGGAGATGCGGGTCTCTTAGTCACAGCTGATGTTCCAGCCCCAGCTAGTTAGCATCCATTGCCCCTGTAAAGCATAGCTTTCATTTCAGAGGTACCAGTCTCTTGTTAATCATAGCAACTTCTTCAGCTTTGTTTGACCAGCAACCACAGAGTCTCAATCCAATACTGCACAAACAGCCCCAATGGAATCGTTTTTTTCCCTCTGAAACTTCACAAACTGGGTCTCCATTGTCTGCGTTTCTCTCAACTAATATATGACAGAGACCGGTTTCCGATCTGGCCAGCCTAGCTCCTGAGCCTCCCCACCCTGTGTATGTGTGTGTGTGTGTGTGTGTGTGTGTGAGAGAGAGAGAGAGAGAGAGAGAGAGAGAGAGAGAGAGAGAGAGAGTTACCCTCTTCCCTTTGGCTCCATAGCAGATCTATCTGTCCCAGTAGTCTGTAAGGAATCACAGGGTACCATGGATGGCTAGAAGGCCTAGGAAAGCAGGTCAGTCTACAGAGTCCTTCTTTAGACCTCCCAGACCGAAGCCCTGGCCTATAGCTACTTAGATAGAATGAGACAGACTTTGGGCAAGGGAGACTGGCAGCCACATCCTGGGCTGTTCAGACACCCCCAGACTGGAAAACATCCTTTGGGGGGGAAAATGAGGACATGAAACCTCTTGCTACGGTACCTATCACTCTGCTAAGGACAGTGAAAACACAGTCTGTCATACTTGACATTTTAATTGGGAGAAAAGCTTACATAGATTGCAGCCGTAAGCGGTGTGTTTATACAAGTGCATAAAGAGGAGTAATCTGTCAAGTTGGAAAACTCCTAATGCGGCCTCAGTTCAGTAATTGAACAATCCAACATGAGCTCACACATTTACCTTGTTCCATGCCTCAATAATTTTTAGTAGAAATACTTTACCTAGAGGCATATGGTTATTAAAAAGGAGGCTCAGCTTGCTCAAAGTCTGGAATTACTAGCTCATGGCAACAAGCCTGCACTGGAGGAAAGACTGTCGGGGCTTTGTTTTCTCAACTCCACTGCTTTCTTGCCATCTGATTTGCAGAATTTAATTGATGTGTTGTTGAGAAGATTTTTCATCTATTTAAAAAAACAACCAAGAAAATAGAATTTCACATTGGTGAATGACCTCTCATGTTAGCAGTATCCTGGAATTTCACTACTTAGTGGTGAGTACAGAGAGTGATGTGAACATCAAAAGGAATGGACCATGAATTTATTTTATCATAAAAATCAATAATAACTTAGTTACAGGAACCACGGAGGTGTGAGGGAAGGGAGGCTCTACTCCCTTCCATGATGCGTGTGACTGTGGACAATTGAGAACTGTATCTAAATTCAGTTTACTCCGGGGAGTACGGGGGAATAACATGACCCTACTGTACTGCATAGCTTCAGGTCGCATGAAACTGGGACATGAAAACATTTTGAAAATTACTTGAAAATAGCAACTTAAACATAGGAAGTTTTATTCCAGAGTTTATAGATTAAATACAAAATTAATTAATTAATACATGCAAAGGGAATGAGATGATGCCTGCAACTCCTCTGGCTTCAGTGGTGTGAATAGCCTGGATAAATGGATGGTTTCTTTGGACCTATTGACAGGGACAATTCTTCATATGTTTGTTGTGCAGGGCTTAACTCAGGTTCTCACCCTTGCTAAGCACACTGCGCCCACCAAAGCACATTCCCAGCCCTGTTTATTCTGTAAGGCATGATGGCTACATACAGATCTTACTGTTTTCACTCTTTATAGTCAAGTAAAGAACCCAAAAACTCTGTTCGTTTGGTAGAACAGTCTGAGGAGCTAATTCATAAAATCTATAGAAAACAATAACGTGGAAATTGTTCATGTTTCAAGCAAACAGGCATCTTGAGTAGTCTTATTTCCTTCCAAGCGTACATTGCTAACCGGGCTGATTGGCATCTCTTGGAAACTCTTCTGATCCCTGGGGAGCCAGGTACCCTGAAAGGCCCTCTTAAGTAAAGAGGAAATACTTGATATTTTAAAATCTAGTAGATCTATGCAGGGTGTGGAAATAACTAACCTAATTACTGGATTAAATGAAATATTCCGCTCCCTAGTGATTCAATACACTCGGGAGTTTCCAGCCTTCGGAGCAGAGTGAAAACTCATTTTAAATTGAATTACTTTGCTATTTCCATTCATATCCATTGGATTGTTTAATTAAGTTCCTTCTTTAAAAAAAAATCACACACACCAATACCATCTGGTGACTAAGTTCGTTTTTTAACATTATCAGGTTAGAGACGGAAGGTAAATGGTGGTGATACACGTTCTGCCCGCTGCTCTTGAGCACGATCTTGCAGGCCGATGCCACACATAGAGAGATTTCAACTGTCTTCCTCTTAAGGGTTTTTGTTTTCTCGGAGCAGCACTTGGAGCTTCCTCCTAGTGACCAACACTTGGTGACAGATGATGTCCACACATGTGTAGACTTGTTTGGATAGGCTTCTACTGGGGCAGACAGAGCTGGTTGACAGGCTTTGTAGAGAGTTTGCTCTTGGTGAATGTTGCCTCTTCTGAAGCTGTAACTCAGATGATGAACTTTGGACCTGAGGGAACTACTAATGAATTGTTTTTTATAAGAGAATTATTTATTTTAATTTTATGTGTAAGAGTGTTTTTTTTTTTCCTGAATATATGTATGGGCACCATATGTGTGCCTGCTGTTCAAGGAAGCCAATATTGAGGGAGGGTATCAGATGCCCTGGGACTGGAATTCGGATGATTGTGATCCTCCATGAGGGTATGGGAATTAAACCAGGGTCCCCTGAAAGATCAATGAGTAATTTTCCCCACTGAGCCACCTCCCCAGCATCAAGTAACTGTTCAACATGCAACTCTTTTCAGCAAAGTTCCCAAACAAATATCAAAATGGGGACTTCAAACAAGTGTCGTTTGTTGACCAGGTTCCATTCTGTACCTCTTGGGTTCTGCTAACCCCCTCTAAAGAGACTTAGTGAGGGAGTAAAGTCATAACCTCAGTCAACAGTGGTTCTCATCCTTCTTAATGCCGAGACCCCTTAATCCAGCTCCTCATGTTGGGGTGACTCCCGCCCATTACATTATTTCATTGCTGCTTCAGAACTGTATTTCTGCTACTGTTATGAACTGTAATGTGAGTATCTGATCTGCAGGATAGTCTTTGATGACCCTGTGAAAAGGTCATTCAGTCCCCAAAGGCATTACCACCCACTGGTTTAGAACTGTTGTCCTGTAGTGTTTGGGGACAGCTAGACCCCCAAAGCCTGATGAAACCATGGAAGCCCAAGGACATTCACACCTAATCTAGTCCCCGTGGTCGGGTCTACTCTGCAGAGGTCCACAAGGCACATGTTAAGAAATAGCCTTAGTGATATATTTGAAAATATTCAGTCCATTGCTGTAAGCTTCCTATGCTAACCTACTTCGGCTTCTTCTCACTCAAACCCTATTAGTGCAGCCCTGCACATCCGTGCAACCTCTGTGCTGTGCTTTGTCTGCCTTTGTCTTCATATATGTACCTCCCTGTGCATTTCAGTCGTGACTAACTCCTGACTAATCTTTCCAGGGCGCCCACAACCGTGATAAACAGCTATATTTTCAAAGAGAGCTCTCGGGCAAAAACAGTGGAAAACTTAATCTTCTTTGGAATTTTAACAGCCATGCGAAGGAAGAGCCTGCTGGCACTCTTGTCCCATCTCGGCCCCTGATTCTCTTTGAGTCACTAAGTCACCAGAACTTCGTGGAAGAGTAGCTGCTTCCACTGCTCAGCTGTGACCCTAAACGGAGCTGTAGCATTCTGTCGGTTCCGCACAGTGCCTCGGTGCTGTGATGGGATTCTGGACTGGGTGTGGCACTCCGTTGAGGCTCTCATGGTACCATCATGTTCTCCCAAGGCTGCAGACAGTGCCAAGCCTGCCAGGGCTTTGGATAGGTTCATGGGGGCTCTCTGGACTGTGCTGCCATGCTGTTGCTAGGATGCCCGGGTTAAACTCTAGCCAAAGCCTTGTGCTGTCCTGGGACTGTGGAGGGACCAAGGTTCTCCATTGTTGAAGGAAGGCTGTGGCCTACACAGAACCCCTTTAACTGTAACCTTACCCAGGTTTTGGCAGAAGGAATCACATGTTTTATTATCTCTAAGTGTCAGAAATCTTTAATAAATAAATAAATAAATTTAAAAAAAAAAAAGAAAACTCACCGATTCTGGAAGTGGGACATATAGGATTAAAGGATTGAATGTAGAAGACTTAGGGTCTTTTCTGTTTGCCATTTACTTTAATTTCGTGACTTGATGTCTATCCAGTCAGAGAGCAGACATACAAGGAGATTGCCACAAGGTCACTTGTTTGCTATTTTTAATAAACACAAATAACTCCCTTTTCCCCTCAGCTCCACATTCCTTGGCTCATTAAATCAATTTCAGGTTCTTAATTTTTTTTTTTTTTTTTTGGCAAGTTGAAGTGAAATTTTCAAACTATGCACTCCCCTGGGAAATGCTGACTCGAATCCTGCGTATCAGGTCCAAATCAGTTTCTGTCAAGCAGCCTAACACCTCACATTATTATGAAATGAGAGATTGGTAATAGGGGGCTGAACTCTGGACTTCTCTAAGAAAGGCTGAGTTCAGTGCCAAGCCCTGTGGTCCAGCTGCATTTGTTTGTGCCCTAACTTTGTTTTTTTCCACTCATAGTAGAACTATAAAAAAAAAAGTCAAAAGTATTTCTGCCAGGAACACATGAATGGAGCTTGCTCTGTTACTGTGGAATGAACTTGGACCTGGAGCAAAGTCAGGCAAGCTTTAGGGCAAAGGCGTGTGCTAAAATACCAGTGTACCCAGATCCTCAACACTGAGACACTCCAGAGGCTGAGCCTGGAATAAACTGGGCAGTCTGCTACAGAGTTTCTTGCTTAGACGCAGAAGCCATTGGAGACACACCAGCATGTTTCCAATGAACATCAGTTAGATAACGGGTCAGGAAATGAAGTAGAATTTGATGTATTAACTAGGAAGCAGCAAAGGAAACCAGGCATGTATTTTATGTGTTATTATTTCCCTAATATCCTCAATTATGTGGCTCTCCCATCAGAGGATCTGATCTGTTTGCCTGTGATGTCGGTGTCCCCGTTGGTTTTGGATGCTGGGTAACAGATCCAGGCCATCAGGAATAATGTGTTGTTTTTGTTTTTTGTTTTTTGTTTCTCTTTGTCCCCAGGCCTGTCCCAGGCTCTCTATCATCTCTGCTCCATCTCCACAACAGACAGAGGCAGCCCATGCCGGCCTCCATGCCTGGGACCCTGCCCAACCCCACCATGCCAGGATCTTCTGCCGTCTTGATGCCCGTAAGCATTTTTGAGTGGGGGGAGCTTATAGTGATTCCCCATTAGTACTGAGGCTCTGGAGAGAAAAGTAGATGCTGAGATCTGAGCTTTCGGGGAAGAAGTCAGTGGCCTCTGAGTGCGTTGGAGCTGTGGGTCAGATTGCACCTTGTAGTCAGGTGCCCACCCATAGGCCTTTCCGGCCCTTTGGGGCTTTTCTGTGAAGCAGGGTCTATTCCACCTGTCGGTGGCAAGTGAGCCTGCCACACCCAAGGAATTTAATTTGTTCAGAAAGGTACTGTTTTATAGCCATAGTCAGCCCTCTACCAGTGATTCCACACTCACAATTCAGCCAACCTTGGACTGAAAATATTATTTAAAATGCATATTTTTGAATACCTACAGACTTTTCTGCTTGTTATTATTCCTCAAACTTGTTTTAGCAACTTTTTACAGAATATTGCTATTGTGTTAGATAGTGCAATATAATACAGAATAAATGAGAGGGATATGCAGATTATATGCAAATTGTGTACAAGGGACTTGAACAGTCAGTTTTGGGTACCAAAGCAGAGGCTGGTGTTCTAGTGCTAATTTCCAAGGATACCAAGGGTTGACTGCAGTTCTGTGTCCTCATCATGAATCATATCCAGGGGCATTCAATGGATAGTGATGGTTCTAGACAGAACCCAGGGCACTGATGAAATGATCACGTGTGCTAGCTGGTAATCTGTATTCATGCACATCACGTTCTATAAATGGCAGCAATTTCCAGGTGCTTGTTACATGCACTTTGTCAGCACATGAAACGGCCCTGCAAGGAGGTCTATAGTGGTCCCCACTTCTTTTGAAAGAAGGAAGTTAGGTCAGTGACTTATTCATCCGAGAAGCAGAGATTTGGATTCTGAACTCAGGAATCCTGGCTCCAAAGTCTGCTCTTTCAACTACCAAGTGATGGGTGCTTTCTCTTTTCCTTCCCAGCACATCACTGAGGGACAAACTTGTATACTGGTTGTCACAGATGAGAAAGTGGGGACCCCCAGGGTTCTGCCTCCTGGCTAAGGGTATACATCTGGTGGGTGATAGTCAAGATCTAAATCTAAGAGTCTGACTCCTGACTTGTTGTTGATTTTTGTTTGAAATACGGTCTCACTGTGCAGTTCAGGTTGGCCTTGAGCTCTCTTCTTGACTCTTGGTGCTGGGTCACAAGGCATGTGCATTACACCTGACCTCAAGAGTTTCCACAATCAGCGTGTACTATGCATGCTCTATATACTGCCTCCCTTCTGCATGGGGAGACAGAGGGGAGCAGAGGAAGACTTGCCCTCTTCTAGGACTCTCTCTTTCCACCTGCCTCACTGTTCCTCGCATTAAGCTTTAATAAACAGGACCACAGGAACTCTTGAAAGCCCTAGAAGCAGGCTGACAACCCCAGTTAGCAACCCTCCCACAACACACTGAGCATGACCCTTTTAGCATCTTAGGGTGTTGTCAACCGGATTGTGCCACTTTGTGCTCATGGTAACCCCAAGGGGATTCGGTCCCTGCAATTTCTGAAAAGTCCACTTTCGGGTGAAGAGCTAGAGGGTAGGCAGTTGAAGGCTTAAGGTCAAAATCAATATCGTGTGTGAGTGAAGATTGTGAGTGGAACCCAGATCTCACTTCATACCAAGCTGCTCAGATTATCTCCTATTGAACCATTGGCTCAGTTAGTGGGGTAGGCTGAGGAACAGAAAAGATCGTGTGAACTGAGTTCAGACAAATGGACCTGCCCACTACAAATGCTTGGTGGTCCCGGCTGAAAACCCATCATACACTCTAGCTAGAGGATAGATGGAGGGTCAGATTATTTCCCCTGGACTGGTTGACCAAAGAGAACAGCACTATTAATACAGAAATCCCTGCTTTCATTCAGTTCAAATTTCATGGAGATTTTGACCACAGGCTGTCCTCACTCAGCTGCTACGTCCCACTTGCCCAAAGTAATTTTCTTCTCAGTATTTCCACACAATACCTAGAAAAATGCCACTCCAGAGATCCTTTGTTTCTATGTAGTTAAGCTGTCATTTCCAGGATGAGATGGGAGCTGAAAACCCTGAAAACCTAGCACCCCTCTTTCTACTTTACCCTATACCCACTTGACCCACTGCTAATGCTTTAGGATAGAAAGAAGCAGAAGATTCAGGTGAATGGTCAAAAACCAATGTAAACAAAAAGCCAGGAGCATGGCCCCTGCAGAAGTTCCCAAACCATAGTCCATGGCGGAATACAGCTATCCTGGCGGCAGGTGTCATGCAGAGCAGTGATGAACAGTAAGGGTGGGAGGGTCATCTTGCCCCTCAGGGGAATAGTAGGCAATGTCTGGAGAGAGTGTTGGTGTCACAGCAGGAATGGAGAGCCGAGTATGGTCGGAGTGTAGTGGAGAGGAGCTAAGGATACCGTCAAGTGTCTCACAATATACAGAACACTCCCACAACACAGAAGTGTTTGACTCAAAGTATCAATAGTGCTGTGCTTCGGGAATGCCGAAGTCATTCACGAAAATCCAAGTCAAACCTCAAAGAAATATTCCCAGGATCCCCAGACCCTTGAAATCCAGGTTCTTCTTCGTTAGTCATGTTACCAGCTCCTGTGCTGTGACTCTGTCTTCTGGACTGTCAGTCAAGGGTGCTCCTTCCCTGAGAGTCCATGCCTTGGGAGATCTCAAGGAACCAGGCATCCAAATTGAAATTAGGTGAAGGTGGGATTCTTAATTGTTTCACGATGGCATGCTTCCAGGCCACGCCCTTCACAAAAGCTAGATCCAAAGTACATGACCAATCTGTCTGCTTGTCTGTCTATCTATCTATCTATCTATCTATCTATCTATCTATCTATCTATCTATCTATCTATCTACTTATCTATCTATGTACTTATCTATCTATCTATCTATCTATCTATCTATCTATCTATCTATCATCTATCTAATTACCTACTTATCTATCTATCTACTTATCTATCTATGTACTTATCTATCTATCTACCTATTTATCTATCTATTATCTATCTATTCTTTCTTTCATTCATGCTGCACACTTCCTGTGCGCCAGAAACTGCTAGATGCTAAGGCTCCACCAGGGAGTACAAGGCAGGTGTTGCCTTCAGGGACTTCCCAAGTAGTGATTTCTTATTATCTTGAAAGTCAAATGGCTCCACAATTTGGGGAAATGGGCACCCATTTATCATTATAAGAGCTTCCTAACCTGTGGATACTCCAGGTCTTGCTTTCCAGAGTGAGAAGAGAGGGAATCCTTCATATGGGTGTTTTTGTGCAACTGGAGATGGGAACCCAGGCCTCCTCATGTTTAGGGGGCTCTCTACCACTGAGCAACACCCTAACCCTTGCTGAGTCACTTAGTCACAGTGATAAACACTGTGGGGCATTCAGCAAGGCCATTCTGTTCCTGTCAGCTCTCTAAAGTCAGGCTGTGGTGCAGGCAGGCCACTGGCCCAGCAAAGCTCCGGGTGCTTGCTGTCAGGTGACGCTTGCTCACACTCTACCTGGTGGTAGTCAGCAAGATGGAGAACCCAGGTGTTCCTTTTAACAGATGCAGAAGACAGCCTGGTCAGAGCCAGCGTTTTGTGTAGCACAGCAGTAACAATCATAGACAACTACTTAAAAAAAATGAGCAGGATTGTTGACTTCTTGCCAGGAAGCTGCAAGCAGGCTACTCTCATCCCTGTGTAGATGGAATATTTCATCCTTCTAGAATTGGAAGGCAAAGCTCACCTGGGCTTTGATTTCCCTCCCTAAAAGATCCTCATTGGAATAAAGGGCCTAATGCAGCTCCATTGCTCTGATTGCTTGGCCTCTGGGGGCAAAAGGTCTAAGTGAAGGTGCATTTCCTGAATTCTTCACAACTTAATTATAGCCTGTGAGAATGTTCTTAATGATACTCAACTCGAGAGCTCTTAAAACAGGTTAAATGGTAAATTTTATGTTAAGTATATTTAATCACAACTCAAATGATTTAATAGTAGAATACCCACACTGCCTAGGGAATTAGCACACATGGGGATGGGTGTTTTATTTTGCTGAATTGTCAAGGCCTCAAGAAGCTGGACTTCATTAACTTCTCTTGACACCATTCCCCACACCCCTGCTGGATAACAGGGCAGCTGATCCAGGCTAAGGGAAGACTCGTATCCACCTTAGAAGAAAGCTTTCGGCTGGCATCACCCGATTGCTCAAAAGAGCATACTAACTGGGTGCCTCTGCCAGGGTCAGTACCAAAGGAAACACAGCCACTGAAGCTCGGCCACCTGAGCGGCCTTTCCAAGACCATCCCACTCAGACTGCTCTCAAACTTGCCCCGGAGTGGGCGGGGAGCTTCCGCACTCCACCTTGACCTTCATGGATAAGAAACTCTCTACTTTCCAAAATCACGTAGGCTAAGTTAGAGAATAGGGAACCTCCAAATTTCTAAGCACATCTCTGCCCTTGGGGAGAAATACACTGAAGCATCACTGTGTCCCCAGCAGGCAGCCTGATTACTTCCTGTGTGATAGAAGTGTATTTGGTTTCATTCTTCTTTAAAAAGTACTATTTTTCTCCTTAACACACAGTATTACTGACCATATGCATCCTTTCTGTACTGACACAGAAATTACAAGCTATGCAAGTTGATTAATCTGTAAATCCAAAATCTGAAAACTTTTGGGGGCAAGGAGCACTAAGACTTAGTATATTAACTAGAGATTGTATATATATAAGCAGTACATAAAATATTAATGTGTTTCGTGTTTAGAAATCGATTCCATCCCCTGAATTATGTACATGTAAATGTTCCAAAATCCTAAAACATCTAAAATTGAGAAATGACATCTATTCCAAAGGAGTCAGGTAAAGTGCCCCCATCCTGCCATTACCTATAGGATTCCCTGAAGATGCTGGCACTCTGTTTATGGATTGCAGCGCTATTAATGGCAGGCAATGATAGTCTAGCAAGAGGACACACACACTAAACCGTTCATCCGTGATGTGTAATTCCCATCCCCCAGCTTCTTTCTTCCTTACAGAAAGCATAGTCTGCTGTGGGGCCTCACACGAGAGCTGTGTGGACTCATGGCCAGGTTAAGGGTAGGAGATACTCTAGGGTCAATTAGTGTGTGTGTGTCGGGGCAGGGGACGGCGCTATGGTTCTTTTGTTTTGTTTTGTTTTTGAGATGGGGTATTACTGTGTAGCTCAGGCTGGTCTAGAACTCCTGTCGCTTAGAGTGACCTCCAAGTCATGATCCTCCCACCTTTGCCCATCAAGTGCAAAGATAAAAGCTTTGCCATCTTTCCCTGGGCTCTGCTGACTATGTTAATGCCCTGTAAAGGCAGAGAGAGGCACTACAGGAGACAGAGTTGCTTTAATTTTCTTTTTCGTCTTCCGAATAATTCATGTTTACTATATAAAAGTTCAGGTAAAATAACGCCCAAGGCATCCTAAGGTAACCATTTGGTACATTGTATTATCTTTTAACATTGTATGCATCTATTATTCTTTATAGCAACAAAATTAAATATGACTGGAGATGGTTGAAGTGTGTAGCGAAGCAGAAACATTTGGTGGTTTTCTTTGGCAACGTCTGCCAGACCAGGCAGTTCCTCTTGGCATGGGGAATCTTCTAGGGAGCACACAGAACTGGGTGATTCTTTGATGTGCTCAGGTTCAAGATTCAAGAGAGCATTACTCCCTGCACCAAGCCTGTGGTTCCTCAGCTCTTCAGTGAAATCCTTAATGACCTCCCCGGACCCCGACCAAAGTGCAGCTATGTCTGTAGCCTCTGACGCCTCCTAGTCTTCTAATTGTGTTACCTTCGTTTCTTGCAGATGGAGAGACAAATGTCGGTGAACTCCAGCATCATGGGCATGCAAGGCCCCAACCTCAGCAACCCCTGTGCTTCTCCCCAAGTCCAGCCAATGCATTCAGAAGCCAAAATGGTAAGAAAGAGCTTCCGTCATCTGTTCATTACATTGCTCGTGATTGTGATGTCGAGTTCTGGTCTGTTTCTAACCCTCAGTTAGGAGAGCGCTCCGTTCTTCGTTCTGGTGAATAGGGATTTCTCTGGAAAGGCGATTGAGAGGTTGACTTGGTCTTCTAGATATTTGATATAGGTTTCCTGCCTCAGATAATCATTTCCCAAGCTAGGTTTTAGCATTTGGTGTTAAAGAAAGGGTGTTGAGAAATTTGGGGAAGTACATAGGAGTTAGGGTAGAATATGCCCCACTATTTTTTTTATTTGCTCATTGTGTGAAATAACAAAATATTGTACAACTCTATAACCTAGCTACATCACTCATGTCACTCTTCTCATCCAATGTCATAAAACAGACTTTCAATTCCTACATGCCCACAGTTATAGGAAAGCTGTATTATTATTATTATTATTTATTTTGCATAGCTCTTATAACGTGACACTGGTTTGAAAGGATGGGAGTCTTCTTTTCTGGCCATCTGTGTGGCATGACCACACTTGACAACCTCCAGTGACTTTTAACCTCTGATGTTCAGGGGCAGTGTGGCCAGTCTTCCAAGATGGATCTGTGCGTCTATATTCTACTAGGTCTTAATAAAGGAGGTTCTTGTCTCTCAGCCATGTAGAGTTGAGTTTCTGACACGGTTTAGCCGAGTTACAGGAAGCAGCCACTCTCTCTGAATATAGTTATATTCCAACACCACAGTTCCCATCGGATGGCCGAAACGCCTTGCAACATGGCTCTTCTGTTCTTTCTCTTTTGTATCTGATGAGGATGGTACTCTCTAGAAGTGGGTGTGTATCTTGAATGCTGGTTGGCAGCATTGATGGTGTGTGACAATCGGTGTGACGATACTGTGGACCATTCTGAAAGTTATCTGTCATGTACGTGGGAGCGGAATCTGCCCTAATCCCTCCCCCAGCCTGCTTTGGGGAAACTAACCCATTTGACCTGTAATTTCTTGACCCCGAGAATCAACTGAACCCCAGTGCTGGCTCCCCTGGGCAAATGAAAACTGTGGTTGGGAGAGCTCTCTTTGCTCCACCACAGACCCTGTGATGTGCCAGATGGCACGGCGTCCGCAGCAAAGCTCGCTAAGTCTTTTTGGAATCGGCAAATATTTTTCAACTCACGCCCCACAGAGCCAAACCAAATACTTGCTGGCAAAATAAAGTTCAAACTGGCATCTGTTTTGGAGACCAAAGCAATGCCATCTACCGCTCCCCCTCCTTCTTAAAGGAAAATAAAAATGAACTATAAAGGTGCTTAAGAAGAAACAAAATTAAACTATTCGTACGTGTATGAGTAAATGTGTCTGCCGTCTTCTGTCCCCAGCTAAAGGATCCTGCAGTCTTCTTACTTGCTATGAGATTAGTGTCCTTCTTTCAGACCAACTAGAGACGAGATGTAAAATATGATTTCAAACCATGTATCCCTGACAATTGATTTTCGCTGGGTCTTAATGTCATTCTTCAACTAAAAAGAAAAAAAAAATCCCACCTCTTTTCTCGCTGCCAAATAAGGACAATGCTTCCAAAGGTGGCACAGGTCTATGGTTATTTATTCGCATGAACTGAATCACGTGATATGGCTAATTAGTTGTGAGTAATGTTAGCTGGGAACCAACGAGACTTGGTCTGTTCTTAAGAGAACGGTGTTACCCCACAAACGCTCCCTGACTTCAAGGCCCGGAGAGAGCACGCCACTCTGCTGATTCATGTTCTGAGTGAATAAACCTTTCCAGGCTGGTGAGATCTGGACTCATGAGCTGGATCTCAGCATCCGTGCCTGGGAAGCGCGGCTTTTCTCTTGGCTCCCAGCAGTTACCTCTGTTGCCCCTGTTATGACCAATACATTATTCCAAAGGGGAAAACAGCAGCGTTGGCCGCTAGTGTTTGGAAGAATAGCATCCACTGTGCCATAGCAGCTCGGAGAAGGGTCAGGTGGACTTCACCACATCAATCAGCATTTCTGTCCTGACTCTGCTCGCTTTGCTGATGGCTCACTCGGCTACTGCCATCTCTTAGCCGTACAGTATTTTCTACCAGCTTCGGGGCTGCACAGATGAAAAGACTTTAGGAAATACCAAGCAGTAAGAAAAAAAAAGTCTTCCACGATTTTAATGTCAGATAGAGCCTCCCCAGGTTTCTCTGAACTACGGGCTTTGTTGTTCTTTGCCTAATTTTCTTCCTGTGTGAGACTGGAATGGATTCCAGATTTCAATGGAGACTCTTGTTTCACTGTTTTCAAGGACTTTTCCTAAGGTCACCCGGGGGCCTTTGTGATGCTTGTCCTCCACAGGGTGTGTTCTCAGAGCACACTAGCAACCAGCTACAAGGAGGAGCTGCCCCCGCCTCAGCCCTGCAGCCCAACTCTCCCCAGTGCTGCTGTGTCAGAGGGTTCATTTCAGATTCCCCAGAAGCTCCCGACAAAAGCCACCAACTTGAGTTTGGAGGTGGACAAAATTTCAAGGTGGGGCTTATTTCAATGCACGACTTTGCTAGAGGCTCGCTGACCGGGAATTGCTCTTTAGAATGTGTCTGCTTCCCTTCCTGGACAACATCATCCCTTCTCTGGTGAGAGAAAAACCTGGGGTTCTTACCAGACTCAGAAGTGCACTAACCTGGGACCTCTTAGCTAAGGAGCATGCATGCTCATCTTTGA
This sequence comes from Alexandromys fortis, assembly GCF_014885135.2. Taxonomy (NCBI): domain Eukaryota; kingdom Metazoa; phylum Chordata; class Mammalia; order Rodentia; family Cricetidae; genus Alexandromys; species Alexandromys fortis. The sequence continues at coordinate 4,337,170 of NW_026067970.1, forward strand.
TTTATTGTACCTACCTTTATCGTAGTGCTTACTGGTTATTGGTTAAAAGTTGTATAGATTCTTAGCTGGTGCTGAGCTGGCTGTACATCTGTACACATATTGGCTTCCACTCGGGGCTCATGAACAGACTAAAGTCACTGTCCTCAGGGAGGGACAGGCTTTCTCTGTATAGTCCTGGCTGCCCTCGAACTCAGAGATCCGCCTGTCTCTGCCTGCTGAGTGCTGAGATTAAAGGCATGTGCCACCACCACCCAGCCTGTTGTAATAGGAGCGGCGGGCTACTTTCCCGACACCTGGCCGCCTGCAAGGCTAGCTTTACACCTGAAATAATTACACAGAAACTGTATTCTTTTAAACACTGCCTGGCCCATTAGTTTCAGCCTCTTCTTGGCTAGCTCTTACATATTGACCTAACCCATTTCTAATAATCTGTGTAGCCCACGAGGTGGCTTACCAGGGAAGATCTTAACCTGCATCTGCCTGGAGTGGGAGAATCATGGCGACTCCCTGACTCAGCTTCTTTCTCCCAGCATTCTGTTCTGTCTACTCCGCCTATCTAATTTTTTGTCCTATGAGGGCCAAGGCAATTTCTTTATTAGTTAACCAATGAAAGCAACAGATAAGATACAAGACCCACCTCCATCACCAGCCTTTTTTTTTTTAATGTGTGTATGGGAATTTTTGCCTGAGTGTATGTCTGTGTATCTACCATTGAATCAGAAGAGGGTATTGGATACCCTGGAGCTGAAGTTAGGTGCAGTTGTGAGCTGCCCTGTAAGTTGCTGGGAATCAAACCTGGGACCTTTGTAAAAGGAGCAAGTACTCTTAACCACCAAGTCATATCTCTAGACGTGCCTCTCCCTCCCCCGCTGCCGCCTTTTCATCTTTCTAACCACCCTAAATTGTAAGATCTTCCTCAGATTCTAGGTTCTGGATTAAGTGACTCCCACAGTGTAGATGCTCTTTCAGATGAGCAGTGGCATAGGACAGACCATTCTCTAAGGTTCTGACTGCTCTGCTGTTTTTACCTTCAGTTTCAAAAGGTCTGTGAAGGCTGGAGAACATTGCTTCTAAGAGAAAAGCAGTGTATGGCTGTGTCTGACTCTGTCCCCAGAAAGCACATGACAGAAATATTGCCCCTACTTATTAGCCAAATGAAGAGATGTTTAAAAACTGGTTGAATGAAATTATTTAACAAAACTAGTCTCCAGTTTCAATGACAAAGATTTTTTGTTTTAATTTGTTTGACAGTGAGTCTCATGTAGCTAGCCAGCTGGCCTCAGGTTCTCTAGGTATCCTGGGTAGCCAGGGAGATGACCTTAAAGTTTGGGACTTCCTGTCTCCATTCACCCGAATACTAGGATTATAGATGAGTACCACCCTACCTGATTTATACCATGCTGGGAATTAAACCCAGGCCTGTGTGTATGCTATATAAATGCTACAACTCAGTGACAAAGCTTTTGATTATGACATTGAATTTGAGCTTAAAAACATGACAGAGCTAGAGATGTCAGTACCGTGGATGGAATCGTTCTTTTTAATGTACATTAATATGCAGATCATGGGGGCAACGTTAGTTTGAAGCTCCAGATCAACATGACAGAGTTAGAATATCCCCATTCATCCATCAAGAGCATGGTAGACTCCCTCACTGGTCCAGCTCTGCTCCTGCCTCTTCTCCAACACATTTTGTCTCCACTTTTCACAGCTTACAAGTACCTCTCGTCTCCCTCACTTGATTGGCTGGCAGCTCCTCAAAGAGAATCTCTGAACCATGGAGGCTTCTGGTACTGTAAAAGGTCCATGAATGAAAAGTGAATTTAACTAGGCTCTATCATGTGTGTTTTAAACCATGCAAGGAACCAATGCTACTAAGGAGATGCATGTGATGGAGCTGGTAGAAAATACGGGTAGGGCTGAGAAGGAGCGAATAAAACTAGATTGATTCTGGCTAAGAGAGAAACTGGTGAAGAATAGCCGGTGACATTTCATTTTTTTTTTTTGGAAGATAGCTCAAACATGCCCATCATGTTTTTCCTGGAGAGAAAAGCAGTCCATTTGTCCTTTAGAAAACAGAAGCTGGAATGTCATTCCTCTCCTAGGAATTGAAGGCGATCAATAGCCAACGATGTTTCTTCCACTTCGATGGCCTGGTCATGCTTGATTTCAGTCTTTCAGATGAAGTCATTAAGATTGCCAATACTTCATCTATAGGGGTGTTGGCAGCTAATTGAATAAATGCTTGAGTATGTGCGTGTGTGGATGAACACAGAAATAAAAGACTAGATGAGTAAGACCTTTAGGGGATGGGGGCACAATGATTGGCTCTTTCCTCGAGCAAAAAGACCACAGAATTAAAAGGGAGACCCAGTCATCACTAAAGCACAAGGCAGGGAGGGCTCCACTCTGGGGCCTTCATTTTTCAACCCGGATTGTGCTCGTGGTGCCCGGCGCCACAGATAAATCACCAGCACTGCTGCTGATGGCTACTGGCTTCCCCACCGCCGACTGCAGACAGAGAATTAGGGGGGTATCGTGAGCAAGCCTTGGTTAAACACTCACTTTGTTTTGAATGTCAACCTGGGTGTGTTTCTGTTTGCCTTTCCCCTCCCTAATTATCAAGTGGGATGACTGGCTGCCCCGTGGTGCCCCTTGACCACCCACTGTCCCACAGATAAATCACAGGCAGACCACGCTCTCTCTGGAGCTGCTGGGAGAGTTCATGCCCATGAAAAAACATCTCTGGTAACATCTCTCTGGCACGCCCCCACCGGGCAGCTCTTCGGGTTGCATTTGCCTGTTGACTTTAGCCAACCCCAGCTCCGTTTCCCAAAGTGAAGGAGTGAAAGGCAGTAGATGACACCCTGTCTGAGCGCAGAAGCTTTGGCTGGGCAGGAAGTGCTGCTGACTTGAAGGAAGTTCTCATTAACTTTTGAGTCAGGCTAGTGGCCGTGCGTCCCTGCAGCTAGTAATCAAAACACGATGACGGACCTGACTAAGTGACTATGTATATTTTCTCAGAACCCTCCTGCCTTGCTCCTCTGAAAACCACTGCCCAAGGAGCAGACTAATAGGAATTATGTAAGATTCCATGAGAATGTTTTTTTGCTAATATATCCAACGTGTCTCATTTTATAGGCAATTTGCCTCTTTCGAGCGCTGTGGTGGAAAACAGTAACTGTCAGCGTTAATTAGGCACTTATTTTGCATGCGGTGGGAAGGATGGGGAGCATGTTGTAATGTCTTCGCATTTAACCCTTCAACGATCTGGTTAGTGTGAGTCTGAGAGGTTTGGTAAGCCAGACCGCCGACAGAATATGGTACTGGCATAGGAGCCCGTGATGCTGGCCTTGTCTGTGTAGAGCCGTTTACAAACTGCAGGGTGTTCTCAAAGGCATGACATTATTGGAACCTCCCAGCAACCCTGAAAAGTCCTTATGTTACAGACGAAGAGTTTAAGGGACCTTTCCAGTGGCATACCACAGGACCTGTTCAGGTACCGTCACAGGCCAGGGTTCGGGTCTTCTTTGGTTTTGCCTTCTCCCGGCTATGTCATGCTATCCCTTGTTTTCCTGTGACAACTTCTTTTTAAAAAAAAAGCAAGCCTTCATTATAACAGAGCATGGTGGTAGAAACCAGGACACAGCTTAGGCTCAGCAATTGCTTAGCTTACACCTGTTCAAGGAGAAGAGGCTTCTGCGTTGCTCTGCGTAGCCCAGACAAGGCTGGACCTTATTATCTACTGGTATTAAAGAAGTAAACAGTGACTGCCTGAGAGCCAAAAGCTCCTTTCTATTGGCTGAGAGCAGGGCCTCATCTCCCCGTGATACAGTGGGGAGAGTGTGCAGGGGTGCATCCTGTCACTTGTCAAATCAAATTTAAACGCCTGGATTCTGAGGCCATTGATAACTCCAGAGTGACAGAATGCGTTTCTATAGCGTTTGTTCCCCGTGGGTCAGACTCCTCGGCCTGCTCTTGAGAAGGAGAATTAGAAATTATCAACATATTCCTAAGTAGGACGGGGCTTGGGAATATGTTAGGAAAAGCCTTCCCTTGGAGAAACAAAGTTCTGGGGTTCAAGTCTCTAGCTTGTCTAAGGTCACAAACTGTCATAGGAGAAAAGCTTAGTCAGGATTTTTTATTTCCAAGTTGAATGAAGCCCCCTCTCTGTGGACCAGTCTGGAGCTGTCAAGACAAGCCAGCTGCTGGCTATGGGTAGGACACTTTCCGAGGTGCCCTTAACTTGGAGTGCTTGCTATGGAAAGTGATGGTGTTGAGGACATGGCGAGTGAAGAGGGAGTGCTTCCCTCCCATGCTGCTGGGAAACAAAAGAAGGCATCTTATGGCCCGAAGGTACAGACTCAGTTCTCTGGCTGATGGTGAGGTTGGTGGAGAAGACCTGGGGCTGTCAGGTTATCCCAACTCCCTAGCCAGTCTAGGAAGCCATGGTAGATATTTTATCTCTTGACATTTGGTATAAATTGCCTAGGTTTTGCCAACTGCAACCCATTTCCCCATGTCTCATTCATGTCTTCCTGGGCTTCTGTGGATCTAGCGTGGTCTTTGGAGTTCTGGACTGTGTTGGGTACAGACTGTGTCTACGGGAGCATGCAGGCATGTTGAAAAGGAGCTAAATTTAGCTCCGCATGGTGGCACACGCTTGTTTCAGCACTAAAGGGGTCAAGACAGGAGTCTCCCCACAAATTTGAGGTCAGACTAGACTATATAGTGAGGTCCTGTCTCTGGAGAAAAAGAAATTTCAGGCCTGGAGAGCTGTTTCAGAGGTAAAGATCACTGGCTGCTTTTCCAGAATACTCAGAGGTGAATCACAGCACCCACTGTGGCTCACAACTGTCTATAGCTCTGGTTCTAGAGAATCTGACGCCCTCTTCTGGTTTCCATGGGCACCAGGCATGCAAACATTCATACTCAAAATCAAATAAAAAAAAAAAAACACCAAAACCCTCTCCCACAGATCCTTCTCTTTCCTGGCTCTCCCTGCACCCAGACATTCTCCCAGTACTCACTGCCTTCTGGGTTTTATTTCTTCCGTTTTCTGCCAGTATCCACCCTGGTTTGGTCACCATGACAATAGGTGAAATACAATCCCCATTGCTCATGGTCTCTTGTCATCCAGCCCAGCACGTGCATTGCTGGGTCTTGTTTTTGTATTAGTTTAATGTTCCTGGCCGAAGTCAGACGCATCTGGAAAAGGAACGCACAGTCTAGCTGGGAGCATTCCCCATCAGAGCTTTCGGGCGTGTCTTCCCTGTGTATTTGTGTACGTGTGCACACACGTGTCTCCTTTTCTGCTCTGGAACATTGTGCAAACAAACTCTGCTTGTGTCCCAAAACTCAAGAAGAAGAGGGAAAATGGAGAAAATCTGCTTACCAGCCAGTTCTGCCCTGCAGAGATAGAGTTCAGTCTTTTATTCCTAGGAGTGGCTATAATTTACATTTTCTTAGAGTTTGACCAGAACAACTAATAACAAAATTTGCTTTGTACTTCAGTGTTTGTGTGTGTGTGTGTGTGTGTGTGTGTGTGTGTGCTAAAGGCAGAAGGACTGTGAGAGAATTCAGACTTAGGGGTGATTGAAGCTATGGTGTTGATTTTAAACATAATTTTCTTAATGAAGCAAAAGTCTTCAAGTCCAAAACAACGGAGTCCATTTTCTCCTCTGGTATCATTATAAAATTCTCTTTGTATCCCATTCATTTGGAAAACTAGTTGAAAGTCCTATGTGGTTTATCTTCATCTTAGCATGAACTCAAGACATCACAAGGTTCTTGAAATTAAGTCCCACTGATATAGACCTACGATAGGTGAGTTCATTTCCAAACTCTCTCGTCACTAGAGTGGAAAGTGTGTTTAGATGCTTGCACAACTGTGGCTTTGTGTACTCAGACAGGCAAGTAAGAAACACGCTTACTTACTTACAGGACCTGAGGAGCAAGGAACACACAGGTAGAATTCCAGAGCCCTCAAAGTGTTTCACTTGTACTGTTTTGTGGGACATCCTTCCATTGGCAATGAAGAAAAGCAGGCTGCATTGTGTTCCTTTAGCATGGTGTCCTTTGTGCCTACAGCCCCCTGGATGTCTTCTTATCACACTCAGCTCAAGTGGACCATCTCTAGGAAGTCTTTTCAGCTGCCCAAGAGGGCAGAAGTCGTGCCTTCTTTGAGGATGGACTCAGCTTGGCTCTCACTTTTTCTAAGATTGCACCCCCCACAGCCGCCCAACCCAGTACTGCCCTTTACCCTCCTCGAAAGCAAAGGCCAATTTGACATTGTTCCAACTCCCTGGTTGGCTATCTTCCTGCATACACTGGGTTCCTAGTAAGTATCGTTTAATAAAATGGAGGGGAATGTCTGATTAACTTCAAGGTATTACTGTGACCTAAGATGCCATCCAAGATGGTGGCTGCCATTTGCTCGTTTATTTTATTTTCTAATTTTTAGGCAGAAGGCAGCCTTTTGACTTGAGTAATTGGCCCCTCAGTGGTAAACTTTCAGGGCCCAGGTGAGCCTGTGAAGGGAGATGTTTGGCATGTCTTTGCCACAACTCCCCGGATATCTGCCAGAGTACCTGGGTTGTGTGAACCACAGCCAAGAGCAACACTGGCCAGAGAGGCCTGAGAGACACCACCTCTAGGTGAGGGGGCCCAATGTCAAGTGCATTGCCATTTTAGTACTCAACTCTCCTTAAGACAGAATTCAAGGGGAGAAAAAGCCACATGAATTTGTAGACTGAAACATAACTTGAGTTATATTTAATATGTGGTAGCAAACTTCTGGAGACATGTTAAAATTAAATTTTCCTTTGTCTTGTTTTCCCTTTGTGTAAAATAGGCATCACATTGCGTAGTTAATAGTCTGCGTTTAAGGTTTTTATGTTATGAGTGTTTTCTCCTTTCATCAAGTATCTCTCAAAAACACTTTAATATTTATATAATTTATACCATGGACATCACATAAAAATGAACTGTTCCATTAGTTTCATCTCACGCTATTTGGATTTTTCACCAGAAATAGTTCTTTGATCAGAAAAGTAAAACAAACAGCTACCCTGAAACTATTTAATTACCCCTTTGATTATTTCCTTAGGAGAGGGTCCCAGGATTGCAATTAATAGATCAAAAGGAATATAAAGTTTAAATACTATATGTGCTTGTCAAAGTTCTTAAAATTTATACCAAGTTTGATTCCTTCCTGTAATGCACGGGGACATGCCACATGCCTGTCTTACTGCCTTTAAAGAATATTAAGCATTATTATTTTAAAAACAAAATCATCAGTTTCCAGTCCCTTGACTAATGTCGGTCATCATTTTCTGGGTTTCTTCATTTGGCTTTCTTCTTGGCTAAACCTATGTACTTTGCATTCTCCCTTCCTTGCCCCCCCCCCCCACCTGTGCTGGGGATTGAACTCAGGACCTTGCTGTGTTAGGCAAGCATCCTCCCACTGAGATGCACCCTGCTATTCTATTTTCCAGCTTCCAGACACATTCTCTTCTATCTTCTTCCCTTTTTTTTTCCTTCCTTCCGGGCCCCTTTCCTGTCACCTCTCTTCTTTGTTACAGGATTGTATGGACTAGGCTGGTCTTGAACTCTTGAACTCCTCAAGTGATTCTCTTTCTTCAGCCTTTCTAGTAGAAAAAAAACATGATGTTCCTTACCTGGATTTGGTATTGGCATTCTGAGGAATGGTGACAGAGAAATCGGCCTTGCCACGGCATTTTTCAAACTCTGATTAACCCTCATCCCTGCCTTACTTCGCTGCTTCCGTTCCATAAGACCAAATACACACCTTTGAATATGATTTTAGGAGGGGTTTTTTTTCTCCTAAACATTTTGTTGGTTTTTGCCTCACTCTTTTTCTTGGAAGCCGTGTTTTGTGGTTTGTTTGTTTGTTTTTTCTAATCTCTTTAAGCTTTCTGATTTTTATAGTTACTTAGACGATTTCCTGCAAAGCTCTTGGCTTCCTCGGTGTGGCTCGCCCATCTTCTGTGCTTACTTCACCAAGCCAGCCTTCAGAGAAACCCTGGCCTCAGTAGCTTTATGTTCATCTCCCTCAAGATGACCTGACTGGGATTAAAGAGCTTCTCTCCCACACATCACAAGCCAATCTCTGGCCGTGTTCGTTTCCCTCAATACCATATGACCGTATGAATTTATACTAGCTAAACGTCACCATCATTCCCAGAGGGCGAAATGTTGCTGAATCTCCTCTCAAACAAAAACATTAAACAGGAAGCATGAGTAACTGAAGCCTCATGGGTGAGGTCAATTATTCTAAAGTTGAGTGAGTCCTCTGCTAACCTGGCTCCAGCCTCCTTTACCTGGTTGGCTCCTTGAAGGGAAAGATCTGAACATATACTTGAATGCCGACTCAGAAAACATCAAGTTTCCGTGTCTTTAACAGTAAATCAAGCTTGTCTTTTAAGATCTAGGGGACATTTTCATACTGGCCATTAGGCTAGTCTCAGATAGGAACCATTAGTTATGCTGCAATTATGAGCAAGGTGGAGGTATTTCTCTCTCTGAGAAGCAAGAAGCAGCACTGGCCAGAGTCAGTGCTGCCTGGTTTAGCTACTTCATCCCTACCTTTTTTTAAAATTTTGCATCTAGAACATGGGGATAACCAACAACAGGGCTTCCTTTATGGGGTCATTTTGGAGGTTAAATGATATAATAGACTTAGCATATAGTAATTTGTTTCTGCATATTTTCCCCTTGTCCTCCATCCTTGATTCAAAGGATTCTTTTCTGTTGCTGTTTTAATTTATGTTTCAAACATGCCTGTGTAAAATCTATAGTCTGAGGGCAGAAAGCTGGGGCTGTAGAGATAACATGACTTCCTTTCCATCACTCAGCAAAGTTGTGAAGAAACTGGCCATAGAGTCTGGGTCCTAGCTCCAGCCACTCACCATGGTCCTTATGGAGACATGGATATAGGAGCCCATAAGGTTCACATAGCTGATATTTAGATTTTGCTGATAAATTGAAATGTGGAAAATAAATATGACTCAATTCTTTTCACGTAGTTAAAGACTTGCTTCAGGAAACACCTTTAGGCAGAGTGTTTTCAAAGTTCAAACAGGCCGTTCTTGTATGCTTAATCAGAATTTGAGAATAACTGATCTGAGTTCCTAATTGTATGAATGCAAAAATATCTTTGCCGTTAAATATTTTAATGTTAAAATAAATGCAAAAGACAAAATTACACAGAAGACTAAAGGCTCACCAAGCAATCTGTGTTAAGTTCCATTGCTTAAGATAGACATTTACTGTGGCTGCATGAGTTGCTTTAAATTTTACAGATCCTTGAAATGTGTCTGTCTTTGAGTCCGAGACTCAGCTGCATACTCAACAACACATGAGTGCCCCCATTCCAACTAGGGTGGCTTTCTTTCTAACATACTTAGAATCCTTCTTGGTTCAAATGAGAGCTTCTCTTAGACTCTGAAAATAGGTCTTGATGAATTGCTAGCAGCAAGAGACGTTGGTCTCCAGTGCCTTGAACTCAGGTAGCTGTGTCTTTAGGAAGTTGTCAAGAAGGCACTCCGCTAGCAAACCCTTTGGAATGATTCTGATTACAGGACATAAAAGCTGGCTGTCTTCAAGCGATGAATGAGTTCAGCTGTCCTATCGAGCAGTGTGAGACACCTAAGAATACAGGACCGCAGCACAAGCATGCTCACTCACTCCATCGCTGCCGCAGACTCTATGTCCTGGGAACTGTCATGAGGAACAAGTCTGGGCAGAGCCGTGGCTTAATGACTCAAGTTGTCTAAAAGCAAGTTGCTCCAAATTCCAGTCCAGCATAAAGCAGAGTATGAGTTTGTAGGGAAAGATAAGTTAAAGGGCACTGGCAGCTCCTCCGGCAGCCAGTTGTCACATTGTTACCAGGATTGCCATAATTCATTTTGGTGCAACAGAGCTGTGTCATAGATGTGCTGGAAGGAAATGTCTCCAGCAGTCTACGGAGCAACAGTTCACTCCTTCATCCGTCATTTACCCTAAAGATCTCTATTGAGCACTTTCAAAGTGCCATTTACACTTGGTCCTTAGAAACACATTGTATAGAACACTCACCTAGTGTGGGGGAGACCTTAAATTCAATCCCAAATACCAGGGGAAATAAGAAGTGTATGAAGGCACACTGGGATTGGTGTGTGTGTGTGTGTGTGTGTTTTCAGGAAACATTTCTTGTTGTCTTTGTATGGGAGGCTGTGGTTTTACACCAATGCATAAGGCACAACCCCAACCTTTAAATAACTTCCATGCACTACTCTCAGAAGGCGCGGCTTATTTACTTGAGTTTGTTACTTCAACTGTAAAGACGTGGGTATGGAGAGCGAGAACTGAGTCTTCAGGCCAGTTTACACTCTCGGTGAAACTGTTTCTGATGCGGTCTTGAGAATCTATTAGGATTCAGAAGGGAAGGTGGAATTAAACGCTTTACATTGTTTTTTTACTTGAAGTTTTACCCAGCTGGTGCAGCTTTGGAGTCCAGCAAGCACGCAGAAGCTGAGCCTCTCCTACTGGCATATTCATGAATGTCTTTCTACTAAAGCCTCTCTCTGTGCAGCGGGGAGCTGATTTGGCTCTGCCAACTTACAAGGGACAGCCTCCCTTCTAAATGGGGTTAGTGTGGATTAGTTCAGGGAACCGGAGCCAGGTCTTGTTTGCACCGGGTGACTGAAGAAAAGATTGGGAAGGGGGAGTGTTTTGGATTATGCAAATCACCAGCTGATATGTAAGTTAGAAGCTCTAGAGATTATAAGTGCAGAGTTTTTTTTTTTTTTTTTTTTTTTTAATGTACCTACCTACCTACCGACTGGTCAGGAATCTAGCTCACATTTCTGGAATTGCAGGGTAGACAGCTCAGACAGATGCAGTGCCCGTGTTAGTAAGCAGCCACAAACATGTGATGCTTATTTTCTGGGTTATAGAATTCAGATCTCTTAAAAGTCACCCCTGGAGTGTTACAGACTGGTTCCTAACTAGCAGAATCTGTCAACGACCACTTCCCTTTTCCCTGGTAGTTCAGTTCTGCTAGGAACGTCTGGCACTTAGATCTTGGGTACCCTGCAGCCGTGTGGTCTTCCATAGCACATGCAGCATGCAGGGAGCCCAGAGTACAGCAGGTCTTTTGAGATGGTGTGGGAGCGTGAGTGAAGTAGGAAGCAAAACAGTTTGCCGTACTTCCGTTGACAACCTCCTTTCAAAGGAATTCCTGAGGCTTACTTCTCAATCCTTTCCAGTAGAAAATTCTTCAATACCTGTAGCCTTTTGGAAGACCAAAGGGCAACAGGGAAGATGGCCTGAGTGCTGTGGGAGAGAAAGAAATGGTAATTGGCCGTTGTTTTTTGATGTGGATTTCCTAAACTTCTAAATGTGAGTTACGTGGAAATTTACTCGTGTGGAAGGAACCCAATGGCTCCTCCTGCGTTCCGCTTCTCAACACCATGAGCTTATAGCACATCTTACCAGGTCACGTTAGGATTTTTACATGCTTGGCCACTGAGCTGGTTTCGACTTGATTACAACGTCTTGCGTTACCCGGGAACTTGCTGGGGAACGGAGCACATTTCAAGTGGCTTCTCAGAGCTTCCCTCGGTCTTCCTGGTGGTTCTTCTACAAACAGCTCCGGGTAACATAGTTCCCGATTCTCACATACGTGGGTGGTGTTCCCATTGTGTGTTTCAAAGTCATTCAGAGCTCAAGATACGCTTTTCCTCACAGGACTTGTCAGAGATAGTGACTTTCCCAGGCCTGCCACAAAAGCCCTTTCATCCCACAAGGTACCTGAGAGCTCCCTACATGTTGGCAGAAAAGTGGCGCTGGGGGACCACAGTCCTCTTTCACCATCCCCAAGGACAGTGCTATTTGCTATGTGGCTGCCACCTGGGCTTCGGGGTGGGGAAAGGAAAAGGTTTCTGTCTGAGGAGAATTTGGTCTCTGCAAACACCCTTGGTGCACATAGCCTCTGAGACAGGAAAAGATATACTATTTATTTGTAAACAGAGGCTTCTCTTTCCCACCACTTCTAAATAATCACTCAGAGGCTTAATATTAGTTACAAAATGCCTGGCTCAACAGCTCAGGCTTATTACTAACTCGCTTTTACTTCTAAATCAACCCATTCTTATTCATTGATGTTTTGCCATGTGTCTTATGTCTTTACCTGATCTCCAATATATCTTACTCCTCCTATTGCTGGCTGGCATCTCCCAGTTCCACCTTTCTTTTTCCCTGTATTCAGTTTGGCTTTCCCACCTAGCTATATTCTGCCTTGCTGTAGGCCAAAGCAGCTTTTATTATCAATCAATGAGAGCAACATATATTCACAGTGTACAGAACAGTTATCCCAGAGCGTTTATTTGTCAGATAAGATGCAGTATTTCCTCATTTTGTGTTTGGGGTGCTGGGAATTGAACCCAGATCTGAGGCTTGCAAGTCAAGCATGCTTCTCTACTGGGCTACACCCCAGCCAGAGATATTAAGACATCTCTGTTCTTCTGAGAGTAAGCATATCTTGAATTTTCTCTTCTTTTGTCATTTTGAGGCCCATTATGGAAATTCTGCACTGTTCCTTGATTTACAGACTGTAGGTGCAATGATCATAAAGCAGCAAAAATCAATGTTCCTGGTATCCCATTCTAGCGAGGGCACATATCTCCTACTGTTTTAGGAAAGTGACATTTTCATAGGCCTTAAAAATAGCCACAGTGAGCTGTTCTCACATTCAATTGACGTATTGTCACTTTCTAATGTCAGAACAATTGATTGGTTCTTTTCAGTGTCGAAACCGGAGAGATGAATCATGGCACTGGTCTACAGAATGATCAAGTCTACTGCTGTGAGGGCTGAGCTCACTGGGACAATTCTCTAGGCTTGCTTCATGCTCAAATAAGAGCAATCCTTCACCTTTTCCTCAACTTTAGCAATGCCAGTGTGGTCTGGCTAACATTTTTTTGTACACCTGGAGGATGTATTTATAATCCCTGAGAACATATGTGATTCCCACCAACTCCCATACCCATACTGTGATGTGTTTGGGAATTTTCCAGCCGCTATAACATACTGTTGCTATTTCTGCTGGGTTTTTCCTGTGTGGGAGTGGAGTGAGTGACAATGTCCCAAGAGGGAGAAAGATCAGATGAGGGGTGGGCAAAAGAACCTGGAGAGATGGGCATCAGAAAACTTGTGAGGATTGCTCTAAGAGAAGCACCACAGCTGTGTGGCTTAAACAACAGACTTTGTTGCTAAATGGTTGTGGCCTCTTGAAGTTCAAGGTCTATGCATCCACAGGACTGGTTCATTTGGAGTACTCAGGGGGAGAAGCCTCTGTTGGAGGTCTTTCTCGTTGGTTTGTAGAGAACCATTCCCCCCCCCCCTTTTTTTTTTACAAAGTCCTCCTCTGTGTGGTGTCTCTTCCTCCCCTTCTCCCCTCCTCTGCTCTTCCTCCCCACCTCTTCTTCTTCTTGTGATCCCATTTTAACCTTAAAAGTTCTATCTCCAAACGCAATCTAACTCTGGGATATTGATAATAGGAGTTCAGCACACGCATATGAATTTGAGCAGGAGGCAGACAAGAACACAAAGCTTAGAGAAGCTTCCAAAAGCAGATCTTTAAATCTAAAACTCCTAGCCAGGGGTTGGGGAAGAGGCTCAGGGGGTAAAGAAGCGTTCGCTGTGCAAGCAGGAGCAGTTGAGAATCACATCTATAGCTTGTTCTGGTGGCTTGTGCTGGCTACCCCAGAGCTGGGCATCCAAAGACAGGAGGATCTCTTAGACTTGCCAGCCAGCCAGTCTAGCAAAATAAGTGAGTTAAAAAGAGTGACGGAGCAAGACAACTCAGGTTTGTGCATGAGCACGCAAGGCTTTGTGTGCAAATAGGCATGCGCGTGTACGCACATGCACACACACACACACACACACACACACACGCACGCACGCACGCACGCCTACACACACAAACCCTTCCAGCAATCTCTGGCCCCTGCTTTCTTTTGTAAAATCAAGTCCTGCATTCTAGAGGGAGTTTTGCGGGAATCTGCGAAGCCCAGCTTTGCTGTGCTGGTCTTGCCAATGACCAGTTCTTTCTTGATCTATGCAGAGCCTAGGGATGGTCTGTTTCCGGATCTGGAGGGCAGGGGAGAGAGGTTTCAAGCACACACGTTAGAAGCTGTTTTTCTCAGACAGGCACGACCACAGTGGCCCTGGGTGCATTTGGAAGACTCTGAGAACCGTGTCTCCTTATCCTGCCCCATCCCTGCACACTGCCCAAGAGGAAGAGCTATTATGGCTCAGTCAGACCTCTCGGCCATAGTTTGCCACACACCTAGGGCTCAGGTGTTCTTGGAAGGAGAGGCAGAAGGAGAGGCAGAGAGAGAGAGAGAGAGAGAGAGAGAGAGAGAGAGAGAGAGAGAGAGAGAGAGAGAATATGAATTTGGGTTCTGACCCACTGATTGGCCATTAGGTTAACTCTACATCCCTTACCCTAGGGTGTTTGCCCTAACCTTGGATGTTTTCAACTTTGGAGAAGGCAATAATCCATAGAATAGTGGGAATCTGGAAAGAGGCTCTTTGCAATCAAGTCCATCGGCAGCTGCTCTCTGACTTACACATTCTGTTTGAGAAGCCTTCGGTTTCTAATGAAGCTTAATTGATTAGTTCTATTTGTACAAAGCTCAGGCCCTAATAAGCATGCTCCCACCGGTGCAGAGCTAAATAGTTTATGAGGTAATTTGTATTTTAATGTCTTTCCTAATGAGTCCTTTCAGTAATGAAACCCCCCTGAGAAAACTTTATTGCTTCATAGACATTTCTTAGGATACCAGGGCAGGAAGGCTAGGCAGGAAGCTCTCGGCTCTGGTGGAGAAAACAGTTTTCAGGTCAAAACAAATCATGGTCTTTGTTTTCTCAAAAAAAGTTCAAATATGACCTTATGCCTTGTTCTCTAAACTCTGGCCTCCACTGCCATTTTTCATACCAAAAATAAGACTTTCTTGTCTGAGGCTCTGTAATCCATGGCTTTGAAGAAAGCAAATCATACTAGAGTATCCCGTGCATAATCTTATATGAACAAGAAGGTGGTTGGAAAGGAAAAAGAGACATAAGTACTTACATCTGAACACACACACAAATGCATGCACACCTGAAGAGTCTCTCTCTCTCTCTCTCTCACACACACACACACACACACACACACACACACCACTTGCTATGTGACCCAACCTTCTCTGTGTTATATCCTAGCAGCCTCATTCATTTCTCCAATAGTTAATAAATGCACCAGTCACTCCTTATTACAGCTAAAACCAAAAGGATTTATAACAAGGAAACACTTGAGATATGCAAAGTGGCTGAGAAACAAAGCAGCCACTTGCAGACTCTATTCGAAGAGAGTGAAGTCTAACTCCCTTTAGGAGAATGAGAAAGCAATGTCCTGGGGTTTTCTGTTACCTTGGGACCTCCATAACTTCTACAAGGGAAAGAACTCACCTTCTTTCTTCTAGGACTGAACAGAAAGATTCATAGACCCCTGAATACCGTTTGATTCCTGGTACTCAGGCAGGCAAGGAATATCAATCCCAGTAGGTTTTTCCTGGGCTCCTCTTCTGGGGAAACGCCAGGTTAGATCCTCAAAAGGCTTAAGCTTGCCAAGGTGACTGGGCACCTGCGGCCTGTTCTACATAGCCTGGGATACTTGGGGAAAACAGGGATCAAAGCCTCCAGCAGGTTCTAGATGCTGAAGAGCAACCTTTGTTTACCAGTGTCCCTGACCTTTGGTCTGGTAGTAGCATCCTTTCCCCCATGAGAACAGCTTTCTCAGGTGGATAGAGGAGAGCTCTGAGGTCATCTTGAAGATGGTCCATGAGTCCTCTGTGGAGTCACCTCTCCCGCTGGTGCCTTTGTTCCCTGGGGAGAGCCAGCACAACATGCCATGTCAATAAAGAGACTCCTCTTGGGCCTGTGGCCATGTGTCTGACTTCAGATTACAGTTCATTACTTGATGGCTTTGGATAAGGAGGATAAAAAAATAATGACTTAATAGGATATGAGTTTTAATAACATATCTGTAGGCCGCTAGGAACAAGGACAAGGAACGGAGTTAAGGTTTTCTTTCTTTTTCTCACAAGAAAGATCAGAGTTGCCTGATCTGCACAAGTCTCAATCTACTAAAGGCAAATGTACTAAGTAAGTCATTTGACAAGCAGGGTGGGCAGCTCAGGTTTTATATGAGTGATTCAAACAGACAACCACACAAGAAACCTTTGAAATCCCTTATAACTCTTGTGTCATAAGAAAGAGTGATGTCAAATTCTTACCCCAAGGGCAGAGATGTTAATCTTGCGAGGGACTGCGGTTTTTTTTGTCACTGGAGTTGTCAGGGTCAAAGCCTTGGGCTCTGGCAGCCCTGACTAGCTAGGTTCAGCCACCTGTCCCCAATAGACTAATTGGATAAGCTAAATAATAGTGAAAAACAGAGAAAGATTTATTTGGGATGGTAATACTGAGAAAGGAACCAAATAAAGACCCCCGGGTCCAATTTTGGGGTCCTGACCTGAGGTTTAGGTTTAAGTAGAAGACAATATATAGGTTTGGATAACTAAGCTATCCTGGTCAAGATGTGGTCCTGCCCACCCCTGAACCATCATTGTCTAACTTCAAGTCCCTTCAACAAGTTGTCTGAAAGGTGAGAAAAACTCTTGCCGGGAGATCCGTGTCTCTTGACTGGCACTAGACTTCAGCCTTGTCCTTTCTCCAGTGTGAGATTCCTGGAGAATTCTGATCTCTCAGGGATTCCCTGTCTCAATACTCTGGTGGCTAAAGGAGAGCACAAGTGTCTCTCTGTAGAAAACCTTCTTTCTTACCAATGGAGGTTACACTCTGATTATGAACACTTGGTTGGCCCAGCGGTGGTGGCGCACACCTTTAATCCCAGCACTCGGGAGGCAGAGGCAGACAGATCTCTCTGAGTTTGAGGCCAGCCTGGTCTACTAGAGCTTATTCCAGAACAGAATCCAAAGCTAAAGAGAAACCTTGTGTCGAAATATCAAATTAAAAATAAAAAAGGAACACTCTGTTGAGAGTATAGAGTGTTTCTGAAAAGAGAATGCCAGAGTGCCGAAGGGAACCAGTTGAAACCTCCAGGTGGGCTTTGCTGTGCACCTTCATCTTTTGGAATTGAGGATTCAGCATATATGAGACAAATGAGACTAAAACTTGACCCTTGAAAAATTGCTAAGCCAAGAATCTTCTACTCAACCATGCTCCAACAACTTCGGTCCCATACTTGTGAGCAAGGGCCATGGCATGTGACTAGGATTGTAGAATTGTTTGTCAGTGTTGGCCTTGAGACAGTGAATTCTGTGTCTTTGTAAGTTTCTACCTGAAAAAGGACATAGTAGCCGAAGAGAACGGGGTTCTCACAGCATTTTCCATTCCATGAGTTGTAAGTATAGTGGTTGCTTTGCACAGGAACAGAGAAAGTAACCAAGAGTAGGCGAATGATATTTATGTATTTGATCATTTCATTTAACAATTAGTGAGCATCTCATGCCATGGGAGGGTCATGATCCTATCAAAATGACCTCGTGCTCACTCTACCTTTGTTTTGTGGAAGCAGAGGGACCTTTCTAAGCAGAATCCTGGTCTTCCTGGGCACATGCGCGGCCCTTGCTCTGTGGGTATCTCCATACCCATGAAAGTGAAAGCAGAAAGCTCAACATGGAGGTGTAATTTCAGCGCCTTCTCCAAACAGCGTGCTGGGCGAGACAAGTCAGCTCCTTCCCACTTACTTATGAGTTAATTGGTATTTAAACGCAAGTCTTCAGGCCAATGATTTATGTTAATAATATGTTAGCCCCATGGCAGGCCCATGACTTCATGACTACAGCGGTGGAGAAAGGGCACACCGCCCTGACGGATGTCTCAGTGGCTGATTTACAAGGTGCTCCTCTCGTCTGAGTCACGCTTGCCTCCTCAGCTGCAGGCCCCATTGAGTGGCTCCCAGCTGTTAGAGCACCCACCGGCGTTAGCAACCGTTAAAAGAAGTGAGTGGGCAGAGTACAGCTCGCCTGGATGAAATTGTTCTTGAATAAGAAATTACTGGACGCAGAGTCGTGAGGCAGCGGCATAATGGCCAACTGTGACCAACGTCCACACACCACTATTAAAACAGAAGACTATGGACGCTGGCTCTAAATCAGACTTTATCGTTCTGAGCGCTAGCAAAGTCATACCTGCACAGGCCTTACTATAGCAATGTCCATAGTGATGGGGTCAGCAGATTTTACAAGATCATCGTAAGGATTTTTAAGATGATCTTGAGGATTATTTTGTGTTGATTGGGTTGCCAGGATACCTAGTACATCGGTAAGAGGGGAAGTATTTAATGACAGATTTTTCACACAAGACAAATAGCTTTATATGTCTCAGAAGTAAAATCCAATTGGCCAAGAAGTTGGCCTGAAGCTGAAATTTACATCATTCTTGGCAACTAATAGGTTTCTTTTTTTAAATGTGCACAATATAAAAATATATCTTTCCTAGATATCGTATTAGACTGAAAATATAACTGTTTATAACAAATCAGCCTGTGTAAATGGCATATGATACAATAATCATTCCTTATTCATGGAAGATTACAGCCCAAGACCTGTGGCTCCTAACCACAGATGGTGTTGAACCCATAACTATCTTAGCTGAGTATTTCTCATATGTTGTGGTCATAATATTGTAGTGTTTTCTTCTTTTCACAGTCTCAAAGACAAAACCCATTTTTACTGTGAATAATAGCAACATCAACATACATTTTTCTTTATTCTTTTCTTCTTTATCTTCTTCTTCTTCTTCTTCTTCTTCTTTTTCTTCTTCTTCTTCTTCTTCTTCTTCTTCTTCTTCTTCTTCTTCTTCTTCTTCTTCTTCTTCTTCTTCGACTTTCTATTTGTTTATTTTTCAAGACAATGTTTCTCTTTTTATTCCTGTGTCCTGGAGCTCAATCCATAGACCAGACAAGGCTCCAAATTCAGAGATCCACCTGCCTCTGCCTCCCCAGTGCTGAGATTAAAGGCAGGTGCTGCCATGCCTAACGGTTTTTCATTTAAATTTAAATGAAGGATTTTATAGATTTCTTGCACAGATTTGAATCAGTAGCATCAGCCCTCTTGCACTTTGGGGCCATCATTAAGTCAAATAGAGGTTACCTGATCAAAAGCAATACACCCAGACAATTTCTCTTCTAACCAAGATGACCTTACAGCCACCAACAAGCAGGGAGCATATAGAGAGCGGCTACGCGGGTCAAAGGTGTCATTCACACCCAGGGTAAAGAGGAGAAGACTGCGTGAGAGCCTGCCGTGCCATGTAGAAGAGCAATTGTAAACTTAAGGTCACTTATGTCTTGACTTTCCAGTTGAATATTTTCATATCATGCTCGACCATGTGTAACAAACCCTCACTGAGAACGAATGGGAGGCTCAGAAGAAGGTGGAGGACCCCGCATTTCCCGATAACCGTGGGGCATAGAAACAGTTAAATGTATTTTCCTATCGTCTTTTAGAACTTTTGATGAAATAATGTATGTAGTATATGTGTATGTTATATAGCAAGTAACTGCAGTCCTAGAGCAAGGCTGTCAGCAGTTGTTGGCAACTGCTCCTGCCTTCTCCTGAGTCAAGGCCACTCATATTGTGAAATCCGTGCTCACCATGCTTTAAAACATGATTTTATCACATATGTCCATGTCTTAGTTCAGGTTACGATTGCTGTGATGACACATTGTAACCAAAACTAAACTAGGCCTACTTGAACAATCTATAGATAAATTTTGATTTTTGAGCCTTCTAATGGATGGTCTGTTTATAGTCTGGAGTTACTTTTTCATCTGGTCTTGTATGTTTCCATAAAAAGTTGTGGCTCTCACTTTCAGAAGGAGAATGACTGCGTGTTTTAGTCATCTCTTTGTCGCTGTGACCTGACAGTAAGCAAGTTAAGGGAGGGATCGTGTGCTTAGGCTCACAGTTGGAGAGGTAGCACGCATCAAGGGTGCTCAGCACAGAAGGGTTAGCTCCAGAGCAGCAGGAAGTGAGACCCCTGCCTGTTCACATCCGTGCGAATCAGGAAACAGACACAGGACAGGAAGCAAGGCCAGGGTTCAGATGTCATCAAACCGCCACTCAGAAACTGCCATTAGTTAGGTGTCATCCTAAGGCTTCTATAACCTCCCAGAGGATCATCCCCAGGTGGGGACCACATGTTCAGACAAGGGAGCTGTGGGCATCATTTTCTATCAAATCATAACAATATGTTAATTATGTCTAATCTTTATCATAAATACTTGATAGATAAGAAACAGGGCTTGAGGCTCAGTATAAAATACATGACCCTTCTCCCAGTTAAAAAATTCTTATAGTTTCCATATTTGTTACATTTTAGTTAGTAAAGGATGATTAAAACACATGCAACAAGTCTTATTTTTCTGTTTTTATAATGTGGTAACTAAATCCAGAGAAAGCATAGTTTATATGCTACGTTTTAAAGCCAATTATCATCTAATAATGGTCAAATTAAGTACACATTAATTTTCCATTTAAATATGTAATTGAGTGTCATGAGGTGAGATGTGAAATCTCACTTTGATGGGATGAGTGTGTCAGGTAATGAAATTTCAGGTTTCCATCAGCCTCATACCCGGCTAAACATAGGCCCCATTGGTCTCATCGAGGCTTCCGTTCCCAATGGGCTGAGTACAGACTTAAAAACAATGTTTTGTGATGGGAAGGATATATTTGATCACCTCATCAAAATTAAGTGACACATTCCAGGGTGTAGAGAGTCCAGGTAGGTCTCTAGGCTTCTTCCAAACAAATAACAAAATATCTTTCCTTTCTGACCAAGAAAGGAAACCGTTTGCGTGGCCACACACCGGGAAGCGCAGGCAGTGCAAGCCACCTGAGCATGGGCCACTTATGGGGGAGGGTGACATGCAGACATGCCTAGCTCTCTGGGTGCCCCTTATTTCAGCTGGCCGTCATGTCCTGCTTTGAAGACAACCTTGGCATGGCTGAAAGGGGTCGCTTCTGCCATCACTTTATTCAAAGAGAGGAACCAACACGTCTAGGATTTGCATGCTAAGTTCACGGAGTCTCTTAGGACCTTGTCTCTACAATGTTCTTAGATTTCAGCAAAGAATGGCTTGAGCAGCCATTTCAGTTACAGCGAGTTTCTCCACTATTGTGGGTATATTTATATGGTTGATAAAAATCTGGGATGTGTTCTTGCTAGGTAAGACTGAGTTATTTAGCTGTTGTATAAGGTGTGTGTGTGTGTTGTTTTTAAAGACAGGGTTTCTCTATGTAACTCTTGCTGTCCTGGATCTCACTCTGTAGACCAGGCTAGCTTGGAACTCAGAGATCTGCCTTTCTCTGCCTCCTGATACTAGGGATTATTTACCACCACTGCTCAGATTTTTTTTAAAGATTTATTTCATATTTATTCATGTGTAAGTGTGTGTGTCAAACATATGAGGGAGCCCACAGAGAGCAGAAGAGGGTTCCAGATCTCCTGGAGCTAGAGCTCCAGGCTGCTGGGAGCTGCCTTCTGTTGGGAATCAAACTCAGGTTCTCTGGAAGAGGAGCCAGTGCTCTTAACCATGAGCCATCTCTCCAGCTCCCCTGTTTTCTTTCAATTATGAAATGCTGCAGTTTCTCTTGAGGTTTCATTTTGAAACAATTTTGACTTACATAAATGTTGCCAAAGTAGCACAGCCCGTTCTCTGATTTGCCAAGGTTTCTTTACTTGTAAAATCTTTCATGCCCTTAATATAATTACCAAAACCAGGAAAGTAGCATTGACGCTGCTTCTAACTGAACTGCAGAGCACCTCCGTTTGCCTGCTTTGCCAGCACGCAGCTCTGTTCTATGTCCCAGCATCCAGAGCCACACTGCATTCAGTTGTCAGGTGTCCCTCTCAGTCTCATCCACCCTATGACTAATTTTCAGTCTTTCCTTTTTCCTTTATTGCTTTGACTTTTGAAGTTACATTGGTCGGTTATTTTGTAGCGTGTTCCTAAGTTTGTATTTCCTCATGACTGAACTGAGGTTAGCAAGCGAGTGCAAGCTTTAGAAGATTTCAGGAGCGGTGATGAGTCATGACCAAGGACAGTAAGGGTACCTACCACCCTACTTACCATACTTAGTGCCAGAGTAGACCCACTGAGAAGGTGCCACTTACACCCTATACACGTGGCCCTGCTCTCCGGAAGACAGCTTGGCAAGAGGTACCAAGCACCTTCAGGGCGGCCTTGAGGACACCTGTAACTTCCAATTCCACCCTAAAGAATCCACCCTGAAGAAAATAGTCACGGGTGCAGGAAGGAGGCTGTATTCCCTGCGGCACTGGCAGCGAGCACTTTAGAGATGACTTGGGGTAGTAGAAATTGTTCAGCACCTGATAGTAAGGAAAGAGTGGTCCCAATGCAACACATGATCACAGCACAACACTTCATTGTGCAGAAGGATAAAAACTGGCTATACGGCTTGAGAATATCTTTCTCTTCACACACACACACACACACACACACACACACTGTTAGGAGCACCAAACCTGAGAAAGCTGTCATTAAGTGTGAAAATCATGCCTGGTCGTTATTTTCTTCCCTGCACTGCTTTCCTGGTTCTTCTTAGAAATAGTGTCCAGATCTAAGAAACTAAAGCTAGCAGTCACCCTGCAGGGACCCTTTAGGAAGTTTGTTGAACTGTCTTTCTGATTCCTCTTTTAATGGTAGCCATTGCAACTTCAAACATAATCAAACAGCATTTTTGAAAATTGATTTTGAGTGTTTGTGTGCATTCGTGGGCATGCAGACTCACACTGCAATGAACTGCTTGGTTAAAGAAGCCAGGAATTAAATGTCCACGCTACTTATGCAGGGATCTTTTTATTGACAGAGATTTGTAAGTGGAATCCACCTCTTCTCTTTATAAAAAACCTCCCCTGGCATATTTCCATTTGTAGAGGGTCATCTTTCTAACTATCAAAATTATTAAAAATATGTTTTAGTTCAACAAACTGTGCTATCCTAGTGACCTATTTCCTTTGAAATAAAAGGCTTCCATAAATTCTCTTTTAAAAAAATTATCAGTATTTGAAGAAAAAAAATAATATATGAATTGTTCGTGATTGCTTTTAAAAGTAAGTCCATCTGGGGAAGCTAAGGACTTGATAAAATAAAAGATAAGAGAAAGCTCGCCTGCCAGGAAATACAGATTCTCATTTAAAGAAAACTTGGAAGATACAGTTTTTTTTTCAAGGTTAGTCTTTGAACTTAAACTCGGGGGGGGGGGGGAGAATCCCTTCCTCAAGCTCATCAAATTGCAAAAAGTCAAATATCTATGTTTCATTTTTAATCAAACAGGCTAAATATTCATGTTTATGTGGCTAAATGAAGCTTTTGTGTGCAGTGCTCCAGTCTGTCTGCATGAATAGTAGCATTGTGGCAGGGTGAGGTCACGGCAGGGGACAGTGAAGGAAGATTGCAGCTGAGTCCACAGGCCCCTCTGCTGCACCGCGCACCAGCTTTCTCGAAGCCAGAGAGCTGCCGCTCACCACCAAAGGCCCTCAGTTTGTTTGTGCCGGGCTGCGGCCCCTCTTGCCTGTGTGCAGTGATGGTACCATGTGCTATGAATAATTCAAGTGTTCCGTGAGGACCAGAACGTCAAGGAGGAGCATGTGTTTGGCCAGGACTGCAGGAGTCTATGGTTTCCCCGCCTTTACACATCCCTGGTGGCCACCTGCTCTGGGATGAAAGACTGCCCCTTTCACTGCCTACGGCTCTGTGACAGGATCCGTGAGGGATGGCTCTGTAGCTGCGGGACTGTACCTTGATGCGCTGGCCTCCCATGCAGTGACAGGCTGTCACCCGTAGATTCATTAAGGATGAATGATGGCTCATATTTTACCTACACTTCCTACTAACCAGACAGAGGAATGAGTCGGTTGCCAAGAGCATGCTGGCAAGCAGCCCCTGGCCAACAGTGTTAGCACTACGAGAACATGAAAAAGGTTCCCTCTGTTTTCCCCTTTGACAAGATCTCTGAGATTTGACACCCCCCCCCTCTTTACAGTGCTACGGGACCCTTCTCTCTCCACTCAGTACCAAACGGAATTCAACTTAGATAACAAGATAGTCTCAAACACGACGCCCATTGCTCCATGCCCAGCCTTTGCTTGTGTCTCCCCTTGCCACAGAAGCAGGGATATCAGCTTTTAATAGCCCCTTGGAAAACTGTCTTCTCTATGGCCCAAGCATTCCTGAACTGAGCCCTCTCTCCACCTTATCTGCGAGGATGGGAACGAGGGTTTCTCAGTTCGCACTCTGTCAATTACATCTTGACCGTTCCTACTGGGGACGAGCAAAAGATGAGGCTGGCTAGGTTAGGCAGCCACAGGTGACTTCCATGATGGATCTGGCCAGCGTGTGCCTCAGTGGATTTGAGGATCAGGACGTTAATGCAAAATAGTTTACAATCTGTGTGTCACAGGCAAGGTAAGGAGCGAAAGTGTTCTAGAAGTTTCTGGAAGGAAAACAAGCCTCTGAACTTGGGTACACATCTTGGGGGAGAGAAGCAAGAAGTGAGCAGGTCATTGGAGATGTGGTAGGACTCTGTCTTCGTTCATTGTAACAGAACGAGGAGGAGGGTTATTTGGCCTTGCTCAGATAGTTTCTGAAGACACCAGTTCTCCATCAGGGGCAGACTTACTGGGATGGAAGATGGATTGGGGAGAGAGAGAGAGAGAGAGAGAGAGAGAGGGAGGGAGGGAGGGAGAGAGAGAGANGAGAGAGAGAGAGAGAGAGAGAGAGAGAGAGAGAGAGAGAGAGAGAAAGAGATTAGAGCCCTTGGTGAAGAGGCTCTATTAGTTCTAAAAGCCAGGGGGCTGTGGAACACCAGCCAGGGGAAATGGCCATTATCTTTCAAGCAAACATAAGTCATTGGAGGATTAGGGGCAGGGAGAGATGTGATGAAATTAGTTTTTTTGGACTATAAATCTGGAAGTGTTGTGTAGGAGCACACATCAGCTCAGAATAATAAAGGAAAAATCCTCATAAGTTGGAAGTAGCACAGTCTGCTTTGGGAAATGTGCGACATGGACTAAATTGTGACCCCAGCTCCTTTCTGCTGAATGCTAATCTTGATGACTTCTTGTAATGAAAGGAAAGAACGCTGTCAGCCCAAGGCCTACCTATCATTGTTCAGGTGGTCCCTAAACTATGCATGCACTAGAAACTAGAGTTCACTTCAGAAGTGTCACATAGCTATTTGTTAATTCATTGATTCTTTTCTTGGGTATTTGTGTGAATGTACTGTGTGCCAGGCATCATGACAGGCCCTGGATGTGAGCAAAGAAAAATCAAATATACTCCACGTTCTATAGGAATATGTATATATATTTGCCATAGATTGTGAGGCAGAATGGGAAAATGTGTGAAACAGAGAATAACTAAGATGTGCAAACCCTTCTACCAAGAAAAGGCTAGGGCACAGTTGCTGGTCTCCATGGGGTTCGTGACTGTGTGGCTCTACAGGTTAGACAAGCTCTGTGTAGGCAGGAAGGCAAAGCCGGAGGAAGGACCTGTGACAAAAACACTTGATACTAGTAACCAAGAGAAGAGAGGGTTGTCTTGGTAGATGGCTTTACAGGTTTATGGCCACAATGCCCAAACACCATGGTGGAAAATGTGTCATGTGCTATATAGCAAAGCTGCTCAACTTGTGGGAGAAAAGAAAAGGAGAGGATATGGGAGAGACAGATAGGAAAAGAGGAAGGCAAAGAAGGGAAAGAGATGGAGGAAGAAAGGGTGAAGGGTGAGAGGAAGGGAGTGAGAAGGAGGGAGGGAGGGAAGAGTGAGGAAGGAGGGAGGGAGGATGAAAGGATACATCTGGGAACAAGATACACCCTTCAAAAACCAACTCATGATGACCCACTTCTTCCTCCTAGACTCCACCTCCCAGTAACCCACAACTATGAACTTAACAGTTACTTCATTACCTCATTAATAAGGTTAGATCTCTCCTGATGTGGTCTCCCCTCAATGTTGCCATCAGCTGAGGCTCAAGCCTTCAGTAATAAGCTTTTGGGGGCATTTTATATCCAAACCATAATACTCAGTAAAAGTAAATTATATGTAATGGCCCCGGCATGTCTGTGAGATAGAGGCTCACATTGACTTGGCATGTAGACAGGAATCTTTTCTCTACATTTTAACCCTGGAGCCAAATTTTCCACAACTACTATGGTGGTCTCCAAACTTCTTGTTCTCCCACACTACCCTCGTTATCCATGTCAGTCACAACCCAACACTCTGCACCCAGCAAAAGTTACAAACGACTTTCAGAGCTATCTGCTGGGAGTTGACAACAATTTTCAGACAGAGAGACAGGGACTGGGATCAATTGGCTGTCCTTGCTTGGTGCATCAATCACCAAGGAGAGAGGCTCGATATTTTCTTAGATAATTGATCCAGGCACTCACCTTTCTACAAGTGTATAATCAAGCATTAATAAATGAGTTTTGACAGTCTGCGACTGTTGGCTGGTACCAAGTGAAAGACAGGCACTGCCCCTTCATCTTGCATTACCGTAGTTATCATTCAGCCTGGCCGACCTTTGCAGCCTGCTGTTCGTAGAATATCTCTCCAAGACCATCGGTCGTAAACGCTTTATAACACCAGCACCCTGAATTCTTAGCTGGTGCTTCTGTGGTATGGTGCCAGCAGAGATCATGCTGGTAATGGTGAGTTTCGTGGTTATGTCCCAAGAGGATTGAAGTAGCCAGAGCTGGCATCGCTGTCGCCATTGCTCTTGTGGCCATTCTCTCTATTCAGAGCATAGCGAGAACAAATGACCAGCGGTGGAGAGAAACCTGCGCTCACCTGCCACTGAGTCTATGGCCATCCAGATGAGATGCGCACAGAAGCCATGGTCACCAGGCTCCGCTGTTTTGGTTCTGGTTTTAGCAATGCTACTAGGAGCTGGAATCATAGTCATGCAGATTTGACTTGCGGTTGTCACTGTTGTTAATTTGATTTGACTCTGTCTTGTTTAGACAATCAGTGTTTGTTCTGGGGTAACTAAAAAAGTCAGAGACAGTCTGGGTAGAGAGGAAAGTCCAGAGGGAAGAGTCAGTCAGATTAGCTCTGAGTAAACTAGCTTGTGAACCCGGCAAGACAGATCAACCATTGCCTCACGCTGCGTGTGCCGGGGCCTGTGCCACCAGGCATCAGGGGTCACCCATTCATGCCCCTGTGAAGTCCCTCGGCGGCTCAGTGCAGTAAAGACTGATTAAACATGTTTATATATAATTTGAAAATGGTTCTTTCAGGAAGCGTGTGGTTCTTTAAAGTCATTTTAAAATGTGAGATTTTACTTTAGTTTATTTATACTCTAGCCAAAAAGAGCCCCAAATCCAGCGCAGAGGCGCATGATGTATGGAGTCTTCCATGAGAATTGTCAAAGCTGGTTTATATATTTCACTCCATCAATATGCCCTTTCACAGTTCCTAATTCGTTTTGTTAGTTGACTTACAGAAAAGTGTATTTAAAGTGAGCCGTCAGGCATTCCACCGAGGGACCAACATTAATGAAAAGCATACACTGTTGGGAGGCCAGTCAAAGAGCAAACGGTTCAGTCTCAAGCACCCCTAATTTGTACTGGGGGTGATTATCATCCGGGTTAGAAAACACTTCAGTGGGCAGCCGTGGCGATTACTTCAGCAGTGAGTAGATGGATTTGTGGGTTAACATGTATGCCGTGGCTGACTTTGGGCTAACCCCCATGCCTAGCAAAGAGAAAATGGCTCCCAAGGAGAGAGAATAATCAATAAACTATGCGTTTGCACAATTTTGGCCTCCCCTTTTGTCTGAGTTTGGTTGGTGTCTTTTACGAGGGACATGTATTTGAAGGGAGGCGTCTTCCCGTTTCGTTAGCTAGAGCAGGTGTGCGTCCGTTCTGCGGCTTTACGGTAGACCTGTGCAGTCTACCAAAACTGCGGGTGCACAGTTCAATCCTGACAGTGCACACATTCATGCCGATCAAACCATGCTCCTTCAATGAAGGCTGCATTTGCTTTAGCTCCTGCTGAGTTTCCGAGCAGGGACCCTGGCTGCCAGCATTTCTAGCTGAGTGGGTTTCGCTACAGAACAGCTCCCATTCTTTCGTGCTCTGGTGAGGATGGAAGGTCTCCTGCCTTGGCGTGGAGAATGCAAAGTGGGAGTGTCTCGTGTCGCTCCGGTTTGTCACCGTTCTACAGCGAGAGCTGCAGAGCGACCACCACCACACAACTTCTCTCAGCGCCGGCCGCGTTTGTCTGTGGTGCGCGGTGGCTGTTTATTATGTGGAAGAAAGAGAAAGCTTGCCAGCCCGCTTCACTCGTGCGAGCTTGAGTCATGACATCAGCAGTAAACTAGAATGTAGCTTCTAACCACATACAAACAGGTCTCCGGCTGCTGGCTACACTGTGATGTCAGTCCTGATGCCCCCCTCCCCCCTCCCCTTCATTAGCTGACGCACCCCCTGGGGGGTAGATGCCAGGAGAAAGAATTTGGTTTTGTTGTCCTAATGCACCAAATATGTTTAGAACAATAGGAATACTTTTCTATCAACAGTTTTCTGGCCTGTTGATTTCCCAACTCAGTTAATTAGACCTCTGCGTCTGTATTTCCAGGTCTTTATTAGAGCTCAACATTACCTACAGGAGAGCTGATTTCTAAATCAGATGGTCTTTCCACACACACCTCGCTCCTCTCCCAGGAGGCTTCATTCGGTGTCTACATGCAGCAGCAAAGCCAGACCAAGCAAATTACTGTGCAGTGGGGAGGCATCTCGGCAGGTTAGGACAGTAGCCTGGCTGGTGGGGAAACATGTTTACAAGGACCCACTGATGATACCACCCGGAGAAGCCCAGGGCATGACTCAGACCTGTCAGGCTTTGCTTCAGACCAGGCTGCCTCTGCATGTTCGTGTTCATCTGATGGGCACTCGCACCCCAGCACACACAGGGCAGAGATTAACGTGTGCGGCTGTGTCGCTATGAATCAGCATTTACCTTCTCAGGAGGCTCTTGTGCGATGCACGAAAGCCTATTTATGAAAAAGCGCTTCATTTCAGCATGCAGCGCAGACTTAGGAATATGTGTTTCCTTGGGGCCAATCTGTATCTAGAGACCAGAAGAAGTAATGAAAGAATAGAAGAAAAAGCGGCAAGGACGAGGAAGAGAGGAAATCCACATGTGACCGGCTTTCACACGGCAATGCCTCTGTGAGCTTCACAGCTATTTTCTTGGCACAGAAGCACATACAAATGAAATTGTTGCTGAACATATAAGAGAGAAATTTAATTAGGTGTAATCACAGCACTTTTGATTTTCAAGGCACTTTGCAAATGCAAACTAATTAATCTTCCATTATACATCCAAGTGGCAAAAATATATATCTTCCCGAGGTATCAAGAGGAGCACACACACAGGATGCTGACCTCCCAGGATGCTCTGAGAGTCTTTGCCTACGTGCACGTCTGCTGCTGGGCACACAGTTAAGCCAAACTGAATGACGGCAATGGGGCACTATGGCATGAGGCAGAACAGTCCAAAATTGACAGGCTTAGAAGAGAGATGCAGGCAAGGGGCCCGAATAGGAAAAAATTTATTCCAAATCAGCACATGCCCAAAGATCACAAATTGAAAGAGACAGAACAAAATAGATATTTTGAAAGAAGCAAATCTTTTTTTTTCCACTGAGAACTTGGGATCCAGGGTTCAAATTCATGAACTGTGGAGGATATTTTACCAAGAAGCAAATCTTATTTGGCTTAAGTGTGGGATGTATTCCTTGAAGCACAGAAGGGCTTCATGTTAGCCAGTAATGAACTCTCAGGCAAGGCCTTAACAGTTCTGCAGCCCAGTTTTTCTGCCTATGGGTTGGAGTAGCCATTCCCTGGGGGCCCCTTTGCTCTGAAATTCAGGTTTCTGTCCAGGGTAAGGGGTGAGTCAACAGGCCCAGCTCCTTCTCTGAGAGGGGTCTCTGGAGACCGTTTACTGAGTGGGCGAGCTTTCAGGGGCTGAGGAGGGACATGGGACAAATCTACACACAGTACATCCATCCAATTAGTTTGGAACTGCAACCTTAATTAAAGATTCCTTTCTCCCGGCACTATACCAATATCACAAATGCAAACAGAGCAGAGACTTTTCAGTTGGAACAATTCATGTAGCTAGCATTTTGTAGGCCTGGAATCAGTCCAAATTCCTCCCTGTGTGCTGCCACGTGAAATACTGAAAGGTGTGCATGTGTGTGTGTGTGTGTGTTCATTTGTTTTATGGAAATATTTGTGGGGATGGGCCAAGTGATAATTTAGGATAATCAGCCAATTATATAAGCCAAGATGGAAAAGCATTTCTAGGATTCCTTTTATATTTGAATCATTTTAAAATAGTGTGATTGTGGTTGTTTTTAGAAGTGCAGTAATTTTTTATGAATGGATGTATGATATGAAGATAAAGCAGTCTAACAGCGGAATCCAAACTAAAGCATACCCAACTGGTAATATAAGGCAGAGGTTAGTAGAGACGGCCAACTTCCTGGCCAAGTTATCTAAAGTTAAGCTGTATAGATTTCCCTAGCTACTCAGGCAGCATTTACAACAGCACACCCGTATTGGGGAAAAAAAGAAAGAAACAAAGAAAGACTAAGCTAGTAGTTTCATTTGGAGTGTTATTATTTTGGTTGTCAATGTGGGTTAGTTAATATAAACCCCTCTAATTTCAAAGCAAATATCAAGGAAAAATTATGAATTACTTTACTAAAACAAATATTATATTAATGAAGAGTTAGAAGTTGGTATTTGCAGGTTGCACACATTCTAATACTTTTTGAGGAATTTTCAGTTTGTTGGAATTGGAAGGGTGGACGTTCTGGCAAGCATGTCTTATGTAACATTACTAGTTCCGTTGCTGTTGTGGCTAATAGTGACAAGGACTTGAAACTGATGAACAGAACTGAACACAAATATCCTATCATGATAAGCTAGTTCCGTGAACTTAAAAGTAAGATAATGCTGCGGTTTGCTTTTAGTGGCCGTGCTAATTGTTTGTATTTCCATGTCTCCGTGCACCCAGAACCTTGACAATCCCTCACCCTTGGCTCTGTGTCTTCATATCTACCAGCAGGGATTCAGGTCCTAAGATGTTGAGCACATGATCTAAACACTATTTCTTCTTATGATTGCTGTATGCTATTTCAACAGGAGTCCCCATTTCTTTCTGTTGTTTGCTTTTAAAGACAGATTACTATTCCTTAGAGGTTTGGGTAAGTAAAAAACAACAACAACAAAAACCCTGTCTTTAAGAATGCAAATCCCTGGGATTGTTGTTGAGTGGCATCCAGCCTCAGTCAAGTTTCCCATAAAGTTAAATGCCTTCTCCTGGTATCTTAAGTTGCCCGTTTGTCCCTTTTGTTTCATTCTGTCTTTTCAGAGCAGCTATCAATATATGTAACCAAGATTGGCTTCTCACCTCAGCCGTCTCAATGCTGAGACTACAGACATGTGCCACCATGCCCAGATGCCTGCCACATCTTCATCTTTAAAAGGCAGATGTTTTCAATGTACCATTCGTCCTGTCGGCCTTACTACGTATAGCATAAGCCTGAATATGGGGAAGCTCTTTGAGTGTAGTCAGTGACTCTTAGCATTCTCACAAATTATCTTGTTCTTATTCAGAGATTTAACTGATTTGTGGGAGGTATTTTTCCATCAGAATGCCTCCTATTTTTTTTTCTCTTACAGATGAGATTTAAAAGTGTGGTGTAATAAGGGCGTGGAGATTAATTAATGATAATTGTGTAGTAATTGCATCTGTGAAGCTGGAAAAGTCTCTTTCAGTGACCACCCAATGGGGAGATGGCATTCTTTGTTTGTTTGTTTGTGATTCAAATTCTTCCTGACGTTTAATAATATCTTTGCTTATCACTTATTATTTTACATTTTTTAAATTCAATGTAAAGGCCAGAATGCAAGGTGCGGGGCAGGCGGAGGGGAGTACTGGAGCGGGGGCGGTGCTGAATTCGCCTGTATAAAGGCTCACAGAGAAGCTTATGCTTACTTTATTCACATACCCCTCTCCTACACTGAAGTTTGTACTTTTAATATTTAAAAGTAGCCTTTTGGGTTTTGGACAGCAAACACAACACTTTGCCAAGCCATAAAATTCATAATGTTTAAGAGGAAGATCAAACTAAACGGAGAGAGTTTATATGTGCAAATATTTGCTTAGTGGAAATATTTTGTTGGAGGGCCTCCCTCTCTCTGATTCTGGTGCGTCGGATGAAAGGCTGAGCTATAATTTGTTCTCTATTTTCATAACACACTTTTCCAATTTTAAAACGTTTTCAATGTTATTGCTTTGTCGAGATACTATCTGTCTCCCTGGGACTGACTGAATTCGCCTTTTTTAAAAAAAATAACAACTTGGGTTAATTTTATGTTTTCAAAGTTACCTGACGACGTAGTCCTTTCTCCTGAAGTCTAATTGTAAATGCTATAGTTTCGGTTTCTGTAGTGGTCAAGAATTAATTCCTAGGGATGATAAGAGTTTAAAAGGACACTTTGCTGGCATCTCATAAATCAGTGTAGCCATGCCTTAGCCTTACCTGGCCAGTTTGCCTTCACACGGTCCTTTAGAGATAGACATCGTGGAGTCTAGAATCAAATCTGACTCTTACATAGCCATGAATATTGTCATCAAAATAGTGAAGTGTTGACCGACTCACTTTTATTTATGTGAGGGACTTTTTTCATATTTGGAATTATAAAATGTTGAAAAGGATCCCAAATCAGATTTTCTCATCACTTGGACTTGGATGTGCCATCCCTGGTGACCGAGTGTGCTATGGTTGAAGCTGTGTGCAGCGTGGAGGGAGCACTGGGTATGCCTGTGAAGATTTAAATATCTGGCTTTGTTCTTTATTTGGTTGTTCCTTTGTCAAGTAGGGCAGATGTCACAAATCACATTTCCCTGACCCATATCTTTATGTCCTTTGTTTGTTTGTTTGTTTGTTTGTTTCTCTCATGGATCCATGTCATAGGTAGATGAGAAAAAAGAAGGAATAGTAAGTTGATGGAGGAGGGGCTGTCAATGAGAAGAAAGGGAAGGTGTGGAGAGACATAGAGGGTTAGAGGAAGGAATTTTCTCTGCTTGATTTTCAAGGCATTTACTTGCAGAGTGACATCTGTTGTAGCTTGCTCCACCCTGTGCCCCCTCCCTCCAGTGGTATTCATGAGACACAGTGATGTGTCCTAGGGAGTCAGATGGATGAAGATGGAACATGTTTCTGGAAGGGACCACTACTTTGTGTCAAACCCCCTCACTACAGAAGTGTCAGGGGGTGGCTGCTAATGGACTGTACAGGAAGTTGGCTGCTAACTTGAACGATAGTGACCCTCATCTCTGAACATTTTCTTGAGTAAGAATCACACAGGGGTAAATTCAAACAAGGTTACTTAGACCTCCTGGGGTCACAGCTTTTTAGGATGTAAAATGGAAGTCCATATATATATATATATAATATTTATGTGTTTCAGTCCCTACCCACTGCATTATAAGAATCTCTGGGTATTTGTTTAGCTACTGTTTAGAGATCTGGTTATGCACCAGATCTCTAAAATTATTAGAAAACCCAGGGCTAAATAAACAAGTAGTCTGACAAAAAGAAAATGTTGCTTTTCTATACCCCAAGATTTTTTTTAAAATCCCCTTTGGTTCTTGGTGAAAGACTCACAGTCCTACCAGGTTTGTCGGACTCTGTATCCAGAAAGCACAAGGGATACGTCCAGTAGCACACAGCTAAGGTTTGAGCACTGGGTAAGTCTCAAGCTTTGCTTCC
Organism: Alexandromys fortis; assembly: GCF_014885135.2. NCBI lineage: Eukaryota > Metazoa > Chordata > Mammalia > Rodentia > Cricetidae > Alexandromys > Alexandromys fortis. The sequence continues at coordinate 4,371,123 of NW_026067970.1, forward strand.
AGATGACATTCAGCAATAAGACAGAATGGTCTCTGTGGCTACCTGAACTTAAAGGACTCTTTGGGGAGGAAGATGACCTCGGGTTCCATGTTAGCCAGACTGTCATCCACAAGTACCCACTGAGAAATGGTAGAAAGGCCAGGCTTTTTTAGAGGAGTTCTAGCCACAAGGCAGAGCATTTTCTGTGCTTTAAGCATTGATGGAGGGTGAAGTTAGCACAGCGTCAGCACACAGCCACACTCAGGAATGGACTCAGAGCTTCTTTTTAAGCCCCTAGTCTACTTGCCCAGCTCTTGTTGGTGGATTGTGTTAAGAAAGGACGAGACACACTCAGTTCCAATCCTGTGCATGGAGAAAAGCCCTGAGAAAACCCTGGTGAACTCTGCGCTTACAGAGCCAGACGACGTTCAGACCATGTCACCTACCCCATGTTCACATTCTTGCTGCCCCATTCCACCTGGGTGATTCTATTATTCTCTATTTTCACTGCAGCTATGTAAATTAGACTGACTGTCTGCAGTACATCACGGACAGGCTTCCCAGTGCACCACGGAGAGAGAATGAAAAATCTGAGGTGCATGACGCGAGCAGCCTCTTACTCACTGAGAGTCTGGACGTGATTGTCTTCTTGTAACTTTCATCCGTTCTTCCAGGAAGTTTAATATTGGCCAGATCTTAGCAAAGTTGGGTTTAGTTTGAACTCAGCAGAACTTCTGTTGAGAGATGTTACGAAATAACCACCTTACCCAACATGTTCCTAAATACCCAACGTGAGCCTGAGGATTTTAGCAGAGATCTCTTGGGATTTGCACCCTACAAACTACCCCACAGCCATCCTGCTACCCTCAGTTTCGTTTCTCCCCACGTTAACAGAAGCTGCTAATCTTCGAATGCATAGGTCTCTCCCACTTCTATGCCAAAGTGTCCAACTCTGGGTTGGCGAAGAAGATTCTGCCCATTTGCCTCAATCTTACTGAGAGTAGTTTCCAAGTGAACAAAGTTTCCCATGACCCCTCAAAAGACCAATCCCTGGTAAGGAGATCTCAAATCCACTTGGGTTGCTTGAAAATAGAATACAGTTTAATTCTAGTAAAAATAGAAAAAATAAAATTGGGGAAAAAATTTGAGAAAATGTGTTTAAAACGTCTTTAAAATACTTGAAAACGGATGAATTGTCTCCCCATAAAGACGGAGATAGTAAAGCTTATAGAATCTTGGAATTTAACCGTCAGAGGCCCAGTACTGGTTACTTTTCTGTTACTGGGTTAAAACACCATGGCCAAGGCCTGCATAGAAGAATTTGTTTGGGTTTGTGGTTTCAGAGGGATAAGAGGCCACCAGGTAAGGAAGCCAAACTCATGGTGTGAGGTGTAGCAACTAAAGCAGCAAGCTTAGCATTTACAACTTAAACCGGGAGCAGGCAGTAGAGACAGCCACTGAAACGGCACGTATATTTAAACTCTAAAGGCCACCTCCAGTGATATATATCCTCCAAATAGCCACATGTCCTAAACCTCTCCAAAACTGTGCCACCAACTGGGCGCCAAGCTTCCAAATCCATGAGTCTTTGGGAGACCCTCTCATTCAAACCACCACAGGCCCTTGTGGATCAAAATGGAGAGGAGACTAGATTCTGAGTTGAATGTATCATGGGAAGGGTAAGGCTGGGGAGGAAGAATCTGGAGGTGCATCCCCCCAGCTAATGGGGGGATGAAGTGCCCAAAGGACAGGATATCTTTCCTCCTATACTCTGGAAGGAGTAAGCACAGGCTAATACAGAAAACGTGCTCATGGGAATTGAAGGGTTTGAAACCAAGAAGTTTCAAGAAGATGGCAGTAGTGACGGTAGCCCGTGTAGCCAGTTTACAGTCTTCTAGTCAACATAGCTGTGAGATGATATTCATATTTTTTTTTACAAACAAATGAATAACTCATTAAAATTATTTGATTTATTATGTGTGTGTGCATGCACACGCGTGTGTGTAGGCAAATGCATGGCATACTTATGTATGGCGGTTGGAGGACAACTTGGGGAGTTGGTTCTTGCTTTGCACCACGTTCTATGGTTCTCATCAGCGAGAACTTTTACCCACTGAGCCATCTTGCCCAGGTGACATAACACCATTGAAGAAACTTTTTTCCCACTAAACCCTGTAAAGAAGGCAAAAGATTCCTAGAAGAGCCCTCGCCTCTGATCTGAGTTATAACAATTACCCTGCAGCTTCAGAAACTGCAGTGTAGTACAAGCAGTTGGGTTTCAGAAAAGCGAGTGAGACTTTCCTGGGGTAGAATGAGCTGTTTCCAGCCAGTGAGCTTTTCCTGGTCAGAGGATGAAGGGGTGACCTTCTGAGGATGGGTGTGACTGTTGGAAGCAGAGCACCTGCCTGGACACTCTTCTAACGCTGGTCTCATGATTGACTGTAAAGCACCCACTTCTTGGCAAGTGGCCAGAGACAGTGTTCTGTGTCCTACAAACACTGAAATTTGGTTGTAAGTCCAATCAAGACCCACCATTTTTGATGCTACAAGGAGAACCCCGGCCCCCATCAGTTGTTAGCCATGTGCCATCTTCTTCGAAGGAAGTGGCTTCCACCTGCTGGTAAGGTCTGAACACAGCAGCCTCCACTAAGGATGGTCTGCAGTCTCGCCCACCTCCCCAGAAATGTCTTGCTTCTTCCAGAATATTCCAAAGATTTGATCCTACAAACTTAGGGCATGCTTACCTCTAGCCATGAGCGCAAAGTCAGCCCTCTGGGTCACCGTAAGGAAGCATGCCTTCTTTGGTTTGGATGATAATGATTTAAAATATCATATTTTCCTTCTTGTTTTCCTGTGCTTTTATTGAAATTCAGTTGGAAAAATCAGACAGAAGCTGTGCCCTCAGGCACCAGATTCATGCTTGTTTGTAAGCCTTCTAAGCATACAAAAACAAAACAAAACCAAGCAAACAAAGAAAAAAAAACTGTGCTCTGCAGTCCAGAAGTATATGTCTGTGGAATTAGTGAAATAGTTTAGCTGGCTACATTTACAAGGCTAGAAGCAGTCCTCGGAGCTAATTCCTTATTAAGAAGCACCAGGGACGTGTCCTGGGGGACCTCACTGACATGCAATTTTCTGGTCTCCCTGGGGATAATTGAAGGATAACCCTGGCCAAAATAAAGAGGTCCATTATTTGTTTGAATAGGACAATTCAGGGAGATGGAAATTGGATGGAACTTAAAGGATCAGTAGGATGATTGACTTTTCCTTCCAGCCTAAAAGTCGTAAGTTTCCACTCCACACAAGAGGCCTGTTGGCCATGGCGAAAGGGCACCAGGCAACAGTGCGCCCAGAGACAATTATCACTAGCCAGGGACCGAAGGGGACCTGCAGTTTTTCCAGGTCTCCTAACAGCCCCATTCTTAGCCTCACTCGAAAGATCCACAAAGAGGCAAAGGCAGTGGAAAAGCGTCTGAGGAGAAGGTCCCAGTGAAAGAGGGCAAGTCCAGGTAACACAATGGAGCTTCGGCTTATACCTAGTCCATCCGTCTTTAGGACAGAACTATGGCAGTCGCATGGAGGAGCGAGCTTTCTGGTGACCCATGCATGAGAGCCTGTTATCCTGGGACTAGAAAGCTAAACCCCACTGCAAAAGCCACCCCAGGGGAAGGGAAAGACCGCACCTAGGAGCTAAGGGTTTTCACACTCTCCTTGGCCAGGTGTCTGATTGCCGTGTGGGAGATGGAATGAGACCTCTCTTTTAAAGGAGAGGGGGGACTTCGAATCCTCGACAGTGATCCATTTTTCATTCCTTAGTCTACTTTGCTGCTTTGGTTTTCACGACAAGAAAAATAACCAAGGGAAAGGAGAGAGAGTCCAACTGTGGAAAAGAGGGTCACATCAATAGTGATGCTGGAAACTGATCAGCCGCTGTTGGTTTATGAAAGTGGAATTAAAGCCACGCTATTAACAGTACTTTTTCTTTCTTCCATGATATCTAAGTTGTCTCTCATAGAAGGAAGGAAAGAAGGGAAGGGAGGGGCAGGAAAAGAAAGGGGAGGGGACGGGGAACGGACAAAAAGGGAAGGAAAGGGAAGGGAAATGACAGAGTAGTTCAAAGGGAAAGGAATTCAGGAAGAAGGAGTGTGTGGAGGAACGAGCACAAGCTGACAATGGCGGTGTGAGTCATTTCACATGGCCATACCACATGACTAAAGACTGACTGTGTACTTGCAGTGTGTGCCTGTGTTTTCACAACACAACAAACCAAAGCGGGGCAACTGGATAAGAAGTTAGCTGGTTGTCTAATCTTCTCATAAACTAAGTGCGTGTCAAAGTAGCACGGAGCGCAACTGCAACTCATACAGTTGGGTTTGTAACTCCTACTCCAGCAGCGCTGGCAAACATTGCCTGTTTCTTTAACGCATCGGCTGCTCACAGGGCTGAAAATGAAAGCTCTTTCACTGAGGAGTTCATGACTCTGCATCTATCAGCTGCATCCTGATTTATTTTCTGTCCAGGGAGAAGATCGGATGAGCTAGTCTCCACGGTCCTGGTGGAGAGAAGCCTGGGGTTCTTCCTTTAGGGGAGAAGTACAAGCTTGGAGAGTTCAAGATCACGCTCTCCTAGACTTCCCAAGGGAAAAAGTCAGGGCCAATGTATGCTCCTTGTCAAGGGAGCCATGTTGGGATAGGAGGCTCCCAGAAGAGTTTGGGGGTTGCCTTCTCAACCCCTCCTGATGGAGCATGATGCTTATGGGTGGCTCTGAACCAGTTGTCTTTCCCTTAACATTCTCCCCTCCTAGCTGGGAAGATGGTGACAGCTGCGTTGGGGAGTTATATATGAAATGATTCTTGGGCTCCCAGTACGTGCAAGAAGTCTTTCTCATACCCTGCTGTCTTTGTGTGAGTGTTTCATGTATAGCCCTTCCAGAAATTTCTCTGTGTATTTTTAAATGGTAACTGCCTAATTCAGCAACAAAAAGTATCTGTTGGAGGCCCAGACCTGGAACTTCATAACGTTTAAAACATCAACTGCCAATTTTCTGTGCCTGTAATATCTAATTTATAGCTCCCTCGGGTGTGTGGGTGTATGGATGAAAGGCTGAAGCTAATCTCTCAGGAGAAGACTTTTTTTTTTTTTTTTGAAGTTGTCACTTGTTTCTTTGGTCACTTGAGAGAGATTTCAGTAAGTGTGTTCTTGGAGTGAAAGAACGTCCCGGCCCAGCTCTACGTGGATGATGTGTGAGTATTTTCTTTCCTCCCCTCCATAAATTTCTCAGGAGGGAAAAGTTACCTTTTTCTCCTCGGCCTGGTAAAAACTACACAGCAAGGAGCAGCTGGCTGTCCTCTGAAGCTCGCCCACACTTTAGGGCGGCCGTCTGGCTTGGCGGCCAGGTCCAGCTGTGAAGGGATCCAGGGTGGTTTCACTTCTAAAAGCCACCTACTCTAAGGGCAGACTGCTGGAGTCTCCTGAATCTGGCAGACTCTCTTGAGAGGGTCTCTGCTTCAGACAGTGAGTTGGGACCTGGGGGCTCTCACTTAAATCAAGCTCCAACTAATAGTCAGAAAACCCTGGGAGCAGTGATGGACGACCAGTCAGACAGCAGTGTGACAGGGCAGGCCAGACTGATGGACAACTGCTGGGGTAAAACTTGGGGACACGCAGCAGGGTACCTAGGACAGCTGCAGAATGGGGTGCCCAGGCCAGCAGCTACCTCAGGGGTGTTGGGCACAAGTAGAATGCTGTGCCCACCCATGACAGAACTTACCCCCACATAGGAATCTGCCTGTCATCCTACCAGACACCTGAGAAGAAGGGAATATAAGTTGTTAGGGAGTTTGAAAAGGACTCAATTGGAAGTTGAGCAAGGCCCAGCTCTGCTGAATACCATTGCCATTTGGTGATCATTGGAAGGTTTCTTAGCATCACTGGTCTCAAGCTCACAGTATTGTTGACAACTGGAGCTATTCCTAGGAAATGAAGTGTTAAAACAGAGGTGAATCAATATTTCTGAAAATATAGTCATATGCCCATATAGTCAATAGACCAGGCTTTCCAGGCACGAGTGTCTGTAGCCACTACCCGAGTCTCCCAGCCACAGGCAGTACCTGAATGAATGGACATGGCTGTGTCCCAATAAAGCTTTATTCACAAAGGCAGACAGCTGACCAGATTTGACTAGAGGTACCACTATCTTTTTCTCTCTTTAAAATTGTTTTAATTGCCAAGCCATGATGTTCCCACAGTGCAGGGCAGTCCCCAGTAGGCTCCACTCGGATGAGTGACTTGAGGAGCTTCAGGAGGCCCTGAATTCAGGGCTAAGTTCTAATAAGCAAAGTTGACCAGCGAGAGCCTGAGTCGCCTAATCTTTCCTAGCATCTTTCACGTCAGTCCCCAGATGCCAGGGCTTTACAGTGTGTAGACTGAGCATGAAGATTTAAGCTGGAACCTTGCCCAGGTCATTTCTCACACTTAGGGGTTATTCATTAACTGATAGACTTATAGAGGGGACTTTCATATTCTTGACAACTGAGAAGAGCTTTCATCTTTCGCCCCTTTTATAAACAGAAAGGTCACCATCGTGAGTTGTTTCTTATGTTGATTTAGTTTCTAATTCACAGTCGCTGTCAAGAATCGGAGGGTTTTCTGGTTTCTATCAATAAGTCATTTTCACATTTCGAGAATTGTGGGTAGACCCCATGGTCACTGTAGGTAGTAGTCTACGCTGAGCAGAGACGATAAATAACTGAGTTCGGCCCCCATTCTTCCACGTTCATTTGTCAGGGCTGTGTCGCTCACTCACTCAAGCCTTCATTTCCTGGGCTATAAACAGAATTATCAAAGGCCAAACATCCTTCACCAAGCTGTCTCTAGGTCCTTTTCAAAGGCAAGCCTCGCCATGGCCCTGCTGGAAGGGCCTGCACGCTCTTCCGAGAACTCTCCACTCGCGGTATAGACATTTGTTATTCCGAGGCTTGCCCTTACCATATGGTATTGCATAATTATTTTCCCTTTAGGTGTAATTATGGAATTGCCAGCCCCTTGGCTCTGTTTTGCATTATTTCACACGTATTTTCTCGTTTTGATTTAAGTCTCTGCGTGCTGTGCCATAAATCAGCAGAGCGGGGGCGGGTAACGAAAGGACATCAAAACACAGCCCCCACTGCTATAGAAAGTTTCACAAGTGACACTCCATAACTCAAACGCCGCAAACCACGGGGTAGTCAGAGCAGGGCAGTGTGACAGTACGAGCTGTTTTCGTTAATAGAGAAGAAATTATGGGTGTGACTGGCTGGCAGGCCTCAAACAGACTTCAGCGGGCTGTTTACTCAGCTGTCCTCGGCAACAACTTAATACTTTGTGGATAAAATTATTCTCCCAGCATCTCCAGTGGTATAGTCCAGGGATCCCAATTTGTTCTCACTACTAAAAAGCAGAAACAAGTTTGCAACCCTCCAATCGCAGCTTGAGACTCTGGTTGTGTTTTGTTTTCAATGTATCAAGCTTTCCACACCACGATTCATGAAAATCTCGTTTTCTGCGTCTGCCTGGAGAAAATCCGACTCTGTGTGACTTAAAGAAACTGTATTCCCTGTTGCCAAGGCCTTGCTGTTTTTCTTTGCCTGCACTGTTCTCTTTACCAGAAACCCTTGCTCCCTGCGTGTTAGAATAAGGAGTCTCTTAGAATCGGCTCAGACAGACACCTCCTCATAGAAGTCTTCCTTCAATCTCTAGCCTCTTCCACCAAAGAGGGTGGCTTTGATTATTTTCCTCTAATCCACTATTTTCCTTAGTAATCGTGCTCAGTTTAAGCCGTGCAAAACTGCACGAGACGGCACAGTAATCCTCCCCGCCTGTGCGCTGCAGTGCAGAAGCGCCGCGAGCTGAAGTTGGCAATTTTACCTTCTCAGGGACATCTTCACCTTCTCTGTTATATCTGCATGTTCTTGATTACTGTAACTGTTTATAAGTACTTTTATTCTATGCATATTTTTGCTAATCTTGTGCATTCACAAAATTTGTCAGATTTATGATGCCGGTCAGAGCCCTTCACCCATCGCTACTATTATATAGAATTCGCCCATCAAAGCCTACCATTCTCTTGGCATGCCTTTAAAATGTTTTCATACATGCCAGATGCTTTTTGTTTTCATTTTCACTCCTTTTTACTGATTTTTTTAAAACTAGCACACAGAACAATGGCTTTCATCGTGACAATTACATACATGGAATGTGATTATTTGACTCACATACAACCCTTAGCGGACCCCCATGACACTTCCTAGTTAAGCTGAAGATTAAAACAGTCGCCTGAATCATTTCCCCTCCGTCTGCCACCACCCTGTGAACCCAGTAGGTGTCTGTGCACATCTCTTCTTTTGCATTCAATCCCTACAAGATGGCAGCAAGCAGTGTTGCCAAACCAGGAAACTGCACAGCCGATCCATAGCTAATACAGATTCAGACATTAGATCCTGTGCATCCCTTAGCTAGGTCGTTAAGAAGTTCTGCTGGAAACTTTTGTCAACTTCCTAGCACAGACAAGAATGATTGCTGTTTCCATCTAAGTGTTTAGAAGACTGAATCTTTTTTATCTGAATTTGAGACTCCTTCATGATAATTTAAAAATCATATGATCTCCGTCCTCACACGTGGGAGGAATGTTATCAGAAAGCCAACTGCAAAGCTTGACTCTTTCAAACTGAGATACAAGCATACAATTCATCTTTTTAAAGCACACGGTTCCACTTTAAGATATCCACAGAGTTGTGCAACTCGCCACCTTCTCAAATTCCAGAACATTCTTGTGGCCCCCAAATAAATCTCTTACTCATCCGCACTCACTCCTCCTGCCCCTCTAGCTCTCCAGAGCCTGGCAACTGCTACCTAGCTTTTGTGTCTGTGCCTGTTTGGGAAATCTGGTGGAAATGGAGTCGTATCAAATGTGGCCTGTTGGGACAGCCTTGCTTACTGGTCTAATGGCAACACGTGTTAGTAGTTTATCCCTTTTTATTGTCACGTAGTATTCCATGATCTGGCTGGGCTACATTTGATTCATGCTTTTTTTTTTTTCAGTTCATCAGTTGGCCATCTGGCTTATTTCCATTTCTCTTTTGCTCTGTTTCAAATAAGGCTTTAATGTACAAGTTCTTGTAGATGAGGATTTTCAGTTCTATGGGTCTGTACCCAAGTGCAGAATCGTGGGCCATGTGGTAACTGTGTTAATATCAGAGTCCGAGGCTCTACTGAACTGTTCACTAAGAGCAACTGCACCATTTTTACCTTGTATACTATGAGAAGCTCAGCAGTCCAAAGCCTTCTTCACTCGTTTATGGTCCCCAATTCTGTTCTGGGTTTGTCTGGCCCATTTCTGAGCCACGATTTTATTTCCCCCTGAAGCCACGCCCCTTCCCCTAGCAAGTCCTTGTCCACCCCTCCATTTTGTGAGAGAGCTAGCCTGGCTCTACATTACATCTGAATACAGACTTCAGATTTAGAGCATCCTTGTCAGGGAAACCCTTCTAGCAATGTCCCTCTGAAGTTTGTTTGTTTTGCCCAAGTTAAACAACCCTGGTTAAAAATATTACTAGAAAAATACCACCTGGCTTAAAAATATAGAACTTTCCTGTAGCTACACTGCCGTAAGAAGGAAGGTCATTCCTCACTGGACGAGAGAGAAATCAAGACAGTAGGAGTCTTGCAAATACCGCAAAAGACAATCAGCCAAGGACAGATTGATCTGCGGGCCAGATGTCCGCCATTGGAAGTTTCTGGACTTGTGAACTGTCACAACTCTGAGGCATTTCTATTGCAAAATATAAATCTTCACAGTGTTTCTTTTGAACCTTTTGATGCTTGGTAAATTTTAAGTTTTGTACTTTTAAAAGTTTTTAAAAATTATATATTATTTACAAAACCATTTTTGGAAGATACTGCAAAAGAGACAGAAGGATAAATAAATACAACCAGGTGAGTGCAAAGTTAATTATTTAGAGGGGACTACTGTCTACGAAGTATTTGGTGTTTTGTCTACGCATCAAGGACGTCTGCAGACATGGCTCCTCTGACTGAATGATACATTGTCACAGAGGTGTGCAGTGATTTATGGGGCCATCTCCCTGGCGGAGAACTGTTTGTTGATCTTTTCTTTGTGGATATTTCCAGGTTACAACCTAAGCATGTGATTTGTTTTCCCCATGGTCAGAAAGAGGACACAGAAATACAGAACCTACCTGACTTCCCCTAGAAGGTGCAGACCACAGTACAGTTTCTAACGAACATACGAGAACTTGTAGTGACTTGAACAGCATCTTCACCTGTGCAGTGTTTTCTAGTGATACTTTGTCACTTAATTACAATCGATAAAGCATTGTTTGATATTTATATCCACCACCAACAAAGCAGTGACGTTTGCCTGAGAAGCAGGCAATGGCTTGTGCAGAATCCAACCACACTTTAAAAGTTTGAGTGCTTTAAAAAGCTCCTGGCAGAGCGATGGGGATTTGTACTCTGATCAGCTGAGTTCCCATTTATGCGTCTGTGATCTCCATTCATACTGAAGACACAACACCAGCTATGCTTTATAAGAACAGCCATGCTGTTCTTCAAGAAGTCCATTTATAGGCAAGAGGGCTATTCCCATGGACATGCAAGTCATAAGGAATAGGACATGAAATGAATTCAAATAATTTTTATTATCCTTCTTGGAAACTCCTGATGGAATTAGAAAATGTTCTAGTATAGACTGCCAAGAACAACAACAAAATGACCAGAAAGGGAAGACAAAGATCACTCTTATAATTAATTGCTGTAATCCAGAGTATTCACTTTTTGGTAAATAGCTTGAAAAAAACTGAAAAGCAAAGTTAGTAAGCTTATTTCAATATGAGAACTTCTTCTCTTCAACTCTTTCTCATGAATGAGACAGCAAATGTATTTTAGTCTATGTTGGACTCCTACAGCACACACACACACACACACACACACACACACACACATGCATATATACATATATATATATATATGCGTGTGTCTCTATACATATACATATATATGTGTGCGTATATATATAGAGATTATATATATTCACCTCATTCACTTTGAACTGTAAAACTGATCACATTTCCCCATTGTTGAGGAACACCAGCCTTGCTGAGATAGAGTTCGTCCTTCCCAATGTATTTGCAACTTCATAAAGCATTTCCAGTGACTCAGAAAATCCCATGCACCAATTTTCCAAATTGGATTTTATGTGATTAAAAATAAATTTAAGTCCAACAGAGACCTCGGTGTGCTTCTGAAAATTCCCACGTCAGGAGTTGGCATGCGGCAGCCGTGTGTAGGTGTCTGTGTGCTCCCTGACACTGAATGGGCACTCGGGACCTCATTTGAGGAGCCCTTTCCTGGAAGAAGAGCAAAGGGTACTATTCTGGAACACGTCCTGCCTTGGCCAGTCTGCCCGGCAAGAGAGTGGGAGAGCCACACAAAGGACAGTTTGAAAATGAAAAGAAAACGGCTCATGGGATTTGTTACCCTGGCATATTTATTAACTAGAGTTATTTGCTTTTGCGTGGCCCTCCCTCAGATCAAGGAGAAAGGAGGAAAGGAGCATAGATTCCAATAGCATAAATAATACATTTCTCTAAATGACGCTGGCCCCCTAGGCCAAGCCAGCCTTCCCTATGGTTAGCGGTGATGAACTTGCTTTTCATTTTGCAGATGAAATTATCAAATGTTTGAGCTGCTTTTCTCTGGAAGGGTGGACTACATAGGCAATAAGCCCTCAGGGTCCCTAAAGCAAATCCTGAGTCCTGGCAATGAACCAGGAAAAGGAGGAAGGGAATTTTTAAGAAATTCTTGCCATCTGTACGAAGTCTCTGAGCCTTGCTAGAAACTCACGATTTGTTTCCCCTCCCCCTCTTACCTAAGACCCAGCTGTGCGCTCCTAGCTGGGGATGGCCATGCTGGACACCCTGGGAGCCCCCAGACTCCATTCCCTTTGGCGGTCACTTTCTGTCCCTTACACTCATTTGGCATTTCTGTTACTTACATGTGTATCTATAGTGTATATTTTTATTTGCCTTACTAGATAGTCTGTTTAGGGCAAGAAGCATTCCTGCCTGCTTCTGTCCCTTGCTCTTCCTTAGACATTATCAGCTTTTTCTGATTCAGAGTCTTAGGCAAGGAACCTGTAAAAACTTGCATGTCAACATTCTACACATAAGGGAGGAGAGCTGGAAGTTAACAGAATTTCCAGACAGTAATGTCTGTCCAAGCTGTACCACAAAGCACCATCTTCCTTTCCTAAGGAGAGTAGCCTTTGCCTTTGGTGACTTCCATCAGAAGAGGCAGCGTGCAGTTCAAAGCACAACCAATGTTGACCTTCTGAGGGACAATAGTAAAGGAAGGCTTCTGAACAGGTCAGGGCCCCTTTGAGGATCCTGTTCAGCAAAGCACTCTATACGGGGAAAGTACCCAGAGTGTCCCTGTAAGTGCCCCCTGTGCTCGATGGGTATGCAAATTCAAAGTCAGGTTGGCAGTAGGCTGTAGTGAAGGAGGGGAACTTAGATATTGGCATGGGCTTCACGCTCTATGTGTTCAGTTACCAGACAGTGGTCCCATTTCCTAAGAATTGGGTCTGGAAGGTTATTTAGGTGCAGCTGTGAGAACCTTCTAGAAGCAAACCCTAGTAGTCAATCTGAGAACTACTTATGTAAAAAGTCAAGTGGTATTCTGGAGAAACTGTGGACACCAAACCTTCAGAGCAGCGGTGACCAACACAGCCCACACAGGGGCATTTCCCATGCTTTACAAAAGGGTTTTGAAAGGAGTTGAATTTGGCTGTGATAACTACAAAGAAGTTTATGAATTCTTCTGTAAATTTTTTGTTGATCAAGGAGTTCGCTGTTTAGCATGAAGTTATTATTACTATTTTACTTTTGTTTTGAGAGAATGCTTAGACTATGCTGTGGTAGAGGGTTTCGGTTTCTTAAGAGTTTATAGACCTGAAGGTGAGCTATAAACACTGGATCCCAAACACACAAGGCTCACTGAATCCAAAATGCATTAGAGTATGAAAATGTAGTTTAATCCAGTTATTCTCTTCCCTAGAAATAAACCTCTCAACCAAAAAGAAATGAACTTCCTTTCCTGTCAACCTAGCTGCACATGACTGCAAATGCCCATGAGAATTTTTGACCCCACACTGCTGAAGTCTTTCTAGTGTTTACAAACCATATTTTGAGGATGAGAAGGGCTTTTAGAGTGGGTCACTATATTGGTCTTGCCATCACCAGATACAATTGTCATGTAAAGTTTATAGAGTGCGGTGTGGAGATCCCATCAGCAGAAGAAGCTTCCAAAGACCTCACCTAACTAGAAAACTCGAACATACAGAAAAAAATTATAATTCTGAAACAGTGCCAAAATATGTCAGCTTCAAAATGACTTGATTTTGGCTAAGTTGATCTGAAAATAAAAAGCAGAAATGAAAGACCCACCAGTATATCACCATCTAACGCCCCCCTTTCCTTCTTGAAACAGAGGCTTCTAGGTGGTGGATTCTGAAAAGGCAAAAGTTGTTTGTATGAAAAGACTTTATTCTGTTTGGTTTTACCCAACTCAGTGGACACAGTGTAGGGTGTTAGCAGCCAAGTGTTGGGAGTATAGCCAGGAGGAGACACATTAAAGATGTGATGTTTCTTGGGACCCTCAGAAATTAGCAAACTGTCAAGGGAGAAGCGCTCTTCAGCAGCCAGTGCATAGGCTTCACGGAGCAACATTCATCAATAGAGAATGAGAAAGGTCGCAGTGCTCCTGAATACTCCTTGCTCAATGACGGGACTCTGTCATTACCACACCATAGGTAACACATGCACCTTAACTAACCGGTTAATTCACCAAAATCTTATCATATTCCTACATTAATACTTTTTCCTTTGCTAGTTTCAGTCATGATGTCACTTGCTCTAAATTATGTGTGAAATTAATATACTGATACCCGTATCCAGAACTCCCTTCCCTTCAAGTCTTTAAAACTTCTTATTTGTAGTTTCCGTGACAGAAGTCTAAATCAAAACAAAAATCAAATATTGCAACCATCTAGTTATAATCAAGTTAAATTAAACAATAACGAACCCTTAGCTCTCTCTCTCTTTTCTGTTTATCTCCACAGAGTTAGAAGATGTGTGGCCTAGGGCCACCAAGTGCTCGGGTCAGCCTAGAGCAGAATAGGGACAGGCGGAGACAGGAGGCCTTAGGGAAGACCTGGGGCAAACTGACTAGACCCCTGGGCCTTAGGGATCTCACTGGCAAGATGACTGCAAATCTCGTTCATTGCCTAGGAACTGCTGGCTGTACCCAAGGTAAAGCCATTGCAAGCAGTGAGCGGGCAGGCGAGACAACCAAGATGAGTGCCAGAAACCTAAAGGACATAGATAGCATTGTGTACAAGAGTCACCCGTGAAGGGTGATAAACACTAATGACTGTCATCACGCGAGCAACTTTGCCATGTTTAGAGCATCCTCCCACCCTAGTATTTCATCACAATTGATGGGCTTCCTTGTCACACTCGAGGCGTGACACACACAGCTCGTGTGACACTTCACATCTCAGGGCTGAGCATGTGCGTCTCCACGTGCCTACAGGGCTTGTGAGCGACAGCCCAGACACAGGAATCCCCTGGTCTCCACACTGCCCCTGCTAACCCAGCCCTGAGAAATAAGCCAGCTAATTGAATTAATAAACAACTCCTTCTTATTTTTTTTTTTTACAGCCAGCTGGCGTACGGTCAAAATGTGTGATAAATTATCTGCCCCAGCTCTAACCACAGCGGGGGAAAGTGGCGAAATTAGCCACTTCAACCCTTTCTCCCTACCCCCCCTCTTTGGTTTGCTCATTAGGATTTTTTCCCCCTCCTGGTCTTCTCACCCTGGCTGAGGGCCAGGGCAACATTGCTGAGGGCCAGGGAGAAATGTATTTGGCTGCCCCGGCGATGGAGCCTTAAACCCCAGGACTGTGGTGGGATGCTGACATTCCATGCCCGGTTGTGGGAAAGCAAGACTTGTCTAATGCTCTGGTGGGCAAGGTTGGGCTGGGAGCCTGTGATTTGAGCCCACAAGACTCTTGTTAGGAGATGGGGTGTGATGTGGTTCACGGCTGAAGACTCATGATGTCTGCTCCCTCTCCTTCTGCCTCTACGGTCGAGCAGCTCCGAGCCGTTTGCAAAAGCTCCCAAGACTTCAGCATCGAAGCAGTTGTTCACTTTCCACCCATCCCATCCCCTTAGTGGCTTCCTTAGTTTCTCACCCCGCCCTCTTTTCTCCATATCCCAATATTTCATCACAAGTCACCGCTGCTAAAGGTATTGGCTCCTACAAGCTGTTTTTCAGGAGGGTTCGCCAGAATCATATGACCTATAAACAGCTCTGTACAATTTAAGGAGGCCTTTCAATATTCGTTTTTCTGATGGTCTCCAGTGTGGTTGCTTATGAGTTGGAAAAATAAACAGTCCCCAGCAGGGTAAATCCCCATCTAGATACCATGAGGCCTCTGATTCTGTTCGCTCTGTGTTGTGGGGACCTCTCAGGGATCACTGCTTCGGGAGCATCTGGATTGTTTCCCCTGCCCCCCTCATTCTCTTACTGGAGCTTAAATATTGTCTATGGGATGTCATACAAACCATGTACAGAGAACAGGCTGGGTGAAGGCAGGTTTTTGGCCTGCTCCATTCACGGCCTTCCACGCACAAGCCCTCCTCATTCTTAGAATCAAGTATCTGGCAGAACAGCTTCAGGGAAGGGTTCATTTTGCCTTATGGCTCAGAGACCATTGGTCTACTATGCCAGGGAAGGCAGAGCAGCAGGAGACAGGAGGTCACACGGTATCAGGCAGAAAGCAGATGACACCTTCAAGGCCCACCCCCAGTGACCCACTTTTACAAGCTAGGCCAAATTCTCAAATGGTCCACAACTTGCCCAAATAGCCCCTCCATCTGGGACAAAATGTTCTCACACCTGAGAACCGGGGGTAAGACACAGGTTATGTTCGAACCATATTTCTAACGTGAGCCCTGAGCTGATGCCAACCAAAAGTGAGGCCTGTGTTCCTTGTTAATAAAGTTGTGTTCTGGTGCTAGAGTGTTCCTGAGGGACTTTTGGTGGTGGTGGTTTTGGGGTGTGTGTGTGTGTATGCACGCACACATACATTTTCAGTCTTGGTTGTGCCATGTTCTGTCTCTGACCCAATAGCTTCTTAATGGGCCCAGGGTGTGGCACTTAGCAAGGAATCCAGGTTGCTCTGAAGAATAAAAGGAAGCATTGTGCTCATGAATGCAATGCCAGGGCATTCACACCTCAGAGGGCTGGCTGCCCTGAAGAATGCACTGAGCTCTGTGGGGCCCAAGCCAAAAATTGTGACAAAGGGCTGCATGAAGTGCCTTAGGAAAATCACAGCACAGACTACATGGTTTCTATCATGCATGCAACATGCACACGCACACATGCACACACACACACACACACACACACACACCCCACTGGCATAGGTGTCATTCTATCCCTTGGTCATAGGGCAGTTCCAGTGATATCTGGGAGACTTAAGCTAGGCAGTGTCCAATAGAATATTAAAGATAATGTCAGAAGACTGAATGAGAAGACAGCTAGCTTGTCGTCAACTTTGTGGCTGCCTATTTTATATGCCCGTCCTCAACCCTTTAAATGAAAACTAGTACATTAAATATAAAATTAAAACTTAGGTCAGGCCATGTGGCCCAGGCCTGCAATCCCAAAGAACCAGATACTATGGCAGATGACAATTTGAAGACCTCCCTGAGATACAGAGTGAGTTCAAGGTCATCTTGGGCAGTGTATTAAAGCTGCATCTCAACATATAGAGAGTTGGGCATCCATCTCAGTGGTAGAGCACTTTCCCGTCATGAATGAGGCCCTTGGCACCTCAGAAACTAAAACAGAACATTAAAACATAAAGTCAATTTTCACATAGTCTATATTTTACAGAAGACCTGAGGAGAGATATTGAGGGGATTTATATAGATACTTTAATTGTCTATTTCCAGGACCACTCTTGAAATTCTTTATCAAGGAATGATAGGCATGGAGCAAGCTGGCCTACTTCTACTAGATTTTGAACCTGAACTAAAAGGCCACGTATTTCTGGGACCTCTAGACTTGCGTTAGCTATTTGGGAGTGAAGGAAGCAACTGGTGCCATGCATAACTCAGGGCCATAATGGCCATTTCTCAGCAGACACATGCAGGCTGTCTAGACCTCTCCACCCACCCAACTAGCCAAAATCCATGGGCAAACTGTCACTGGGAAGACAACGATAGGTTTCAGGCTTTATGAAAGTCACTTCAAAGGCTTCTACAACTTTAATTATTTGCAAAATAGCAGAACACAGTCCCATAACCATTGACTTGAACTGGCACATTCATTTATCTTTAAGACAGGGCCTCCCTATCTTGCCCAGGCTAGCCTTGAACTCACAAGTTCATCTGACCATTCTGCTTCAGCCTCCTATTCACTAGAATTACAGACAAGGGCCCCCACTCCCATCACCGGCAACCCTTATCTCAGCTTGCTTTCTCTGCATGCCCTTGTAGCTACACCCCCATAGGAATCAGAAGCTGGGCAAGCCATTTCAGGGAGTCACCTGCTTCAACTAGGAAGGCAGACACCTTCTTTGTAGTCGGCCCTCCACCAACCAACAGCTCATGCTGTCCCCTTGGCTCCAGACAAGAAGCAGCCCTGCCTCAGAACACATTGACTCCCCGCCACCAAAAACACATAGCACATGGCTATTGATGTTTGTATATGTCATCTCTCTTTCTTATTTACTATTCTGGGTGCAACTGAGCACCATACTAGTCCCTAGGGTAGCAGAGGAAGTCTGGACCAGCAGTTGGGAATCCTAAGTTCTACTGTACTTCCAGTCTTAAACTTGTCACATGACCACGTGGGTCTTTTATCTCCTGGACCCTGTTATCTCTCAAATAAAACATCTTTGACATATGGGAGTACCCAAACTCTTCCCCTTATCGGAGCCTGCAGTTAAAGGCAATTAAATTTTCTCTTTCTTAAAAAAGGATGTATTTATTATTTATGTATTTTTATATGTGTACATGTATATGCCTGAATGTGTATACATGTACTACGTGCCAACAGTGTCAAATGAAGCCAGAAGAAGTCAGGTCCATAGGAGCAGGACTTAACAGACAGTAGTGAGCCACCATGTAGGTGCTAGGAATCAAACTTGGGTCCTTTGCAAGAGCAATACACAGCTGAGCCATCTCTCCATCCCCAGACAACTAAATTCTTGATGTCGCTATGATCACTCACCGCCATTCCAAGCCATATCACTGTGATTGGCAGTGTCTCTGTGAGAGAGATAAAGTAAGCAGCCTAGTGACCAATATTATCAGCCTGGATAGCAAGGTTGGAGACACTCACACTCCTAAGTTTGGAGCTGAGTCGTCCTTCCCTGCAGACACTTTAGACCCAAGCTAACCACAGATATTTGAAAGGCTTGGGTCTAAAGATGCTAGTTAGCTTCGGGACTTCTGCTCACTTTCCTGAACTCGGCAACCTGAACTTGTTTCTCAGTGGAAATCCCTACGGTACCACTGTATCGCTAGGCAGCGGAGTTGCCGGCTACATGTCAAGCTCCTGGGCTGGGAATGGGAAACTCTGTGTCATCCAGCTCTGTTCTTCCTGCGCACAGAGAGAGTGCTCTGTGGATGTGTGTTCAGAGAATGAGCAGTGTCCCCCTCAAATGCCAGGGCAGTGCTGAAAGCAAGGCTCCCTGCCAAGCCAGTCATTCTCCGTGATCCCTACAGCACCAGAGGAAATGAAGCCAGTGTTTGCCAGTTGGAAAGGGTGAAGGAATCTTTGGGAGGTAGGCTGCCGTGAGCCCCGCTGAAGTGAGGCCAGATTAACTGTCTTACGGCTCTAAAAGAGAATCATGGGACATTTCATGGGAAGCCTCAGTTCATCAAGCTCCAAGCTGTACACTGTGCTCCACCGAGCATGTGGGCACGAAGGCAAGCCACCTTAGTCCTCTTCCCTATTCCAAGGTTGGCACGTATTTTGGAGGTCCTGGATTATGGAAGTTTCAGGTGTGCATCCCATGCGACTTTAGATTGACTTTCAAACGTTTCTGTTGCCTTGACAACAGTTTTTTTTTTCTCAGAATAAACTGACTTCACCCATATCTGTCTATAGATGTTTGGACTATACCGAGTTCACTTGCATGCTTGATAGTTTATAGGTGTTTCTTTGGAGCAGCCTTGAAACTCAGAATAATATCCATCTGCTTTATCAGTCTCTAGGTCACAACGCTGGACTTCATTTGGCTTTGTTTATTTGTTTTAAAGCCATCATAGTCAACAAGAGGGTGTTGGTCTCTTACCTTGGTAGTTACTGTCATTTAGGATGAAATCAGCCAAACCCAGGCTGCATGGTATATTACGGTTCCTTCCCTCCTGCCTCTCTAGAGCTGCTAGTTTTGAACCAGGCTGCCTGCTGACTGTCCATGGCTTCAGAAACAAACCTCCTGAGTAAGGAACTCCTCATGTGGCATACTTGTGTTACTATGTAGACTTGTGATGCTCTAGTTTATTCTTTTCTAGCTGGTAAAAAGGCCATACGTGTTCAGTAGAAACCTCCAGGTTTTGAACTTGTATCTTTTCCTGCACTGGCAATTTACAGTACTACATTGTCTTTTGAAGGTAGGCAGTAGCAGCGAGCCACCATCCAGTTACAAGGTTAAAAGGCCTGTGTTCATAGTGTGCTATGTTGCTACGCTAGGATATCTGGTGGGTTAAAAGTGTTGACTACATTTTCAACTTACATCTTCCACTTAGGATGGGTTTTATCTGGACACCACCCCCATCATCCACAGAAAAGCATCTCTGCTCAACTGATGTCTGCTGTTACAGAGATCGGAATTCTATCTGAAATCAAAGTGACACACATATAGGCATGGTGGTGCATGCCTCTAATCCTCGCACCAGAAGGCAGAGACAGGAGAATCATGAGTCTGAGAATAGCCTGGGATACTAAGGGAGACCCTGTTACATCAAACCAAGAGTTGGGAACTATAATTCAAAGATAGAGGGCTTCCTTCCTATGTGCAGGGCCCTGGTTTCGATCCCCATGCAATCTGAAAACAAAACAAAGAGCAATACACTTGGAGAGCTTATCCCTCCACACAAATCCAGGCTTAAGTGAGAAGTGTAACTGCTGTTCCATGCATCCAACCTATGTCTGGGTGGTCAGCATAGATAGGGTACACACTCCTAGGCTTCTAGAGTTGTTCTTCTATGTACACTTGTCTGTAAATGAATATACATATTATATTTAATATATGATGTTATATAATATAATATAATATATGTATTCAAAACCTGGGGTAGTAGAAGCAAGGGACTTGTATGCCTCTATTTCCACTACTCTTCCTCTGCCTACATCTCTCTAACATTCCACTCAAGAGCGCCCATTGCTTCCACGAGAAGCAGTGGTGGGTACCCAGGCTGAACTTAAGCTTATTGAATAGAATCAACAAAAGCGCTTAGATGTATTTCTCATATTGGAATCTGATTTTAAACCTGTTTTCTTCTTAGAGGACGTAATTGGAGTCATTTGCATAATATTTATTTACAATATTATAGCCATCCCTCCCACGTTCAGAAGGGATTCTGAGCTACTAAATAACAGAACCAAGTGGGCTCATGTAAAACATGGCTCCACTCAGAGCTAATGATGCTTTTACTATAATAAGTCACGGATTGGACTCTCAACAGTTTTTCTTTTTAGCAAAGTATATAGTGTGTGGTACCCACCAAGGAGGCTGAGTAATGATGGATTTCCTTCTGTTTATAAGCTTTGGAAAGAAGTCAAGGATAGTTTTGAGTGGAAAAAAAAGAGAAAAAATAAATAGCAGAACTGAAATAATACCAAGAAAAAATATTAATATTTTTCTCTTTTGGGAAAAGATTCCTAAGGCCAACACAAGGGTTCAGTGGATAAAGGAACTTGCCACCAAACCTGAAGATTTGAGTTGAATTCCCAGGACTCCCATGGTGGGAGGAAAGAAATGGACTCTGAAAGCTGCCCTCTGACCTCCACATGTGTGCTGCGACTCCCACACATGCACACACATGCATACAGATGTGCACAGCCACTTGTACAGGTATCAAAACTGAAAATAAAAATGTTTCTACTCAGATAAGGTCAGTGTCGCCAGGCAGACTAGACTAGGTTGCATGCTCAGTGACTATGAACATGGAGGAAATATTCTCACCCAGAGTGCAATCATTTCCTGGCTGAAGAAGTCCTCTGAACCGTGTTGACTGCAGACCTGAGCGGTCTTCTTCAACACGATGCCATTCTGAAATCAGCCGGGGGCTGGGCGGGTTGGGATACCTTCAGAAGTGCGAGAACAGCTCTTCGTTGCTAGAACTGCCATCTCTGTTTCCCCTGCCTTGGTGGTTGACAAGTTTAGTGAACCATTTTGTTAGGTTCTGGTTAACCGTACATGGTTTGAAATCCTTACAGAAGTGGGAAATTTTCTAGTATAATGTTCTTCATATAAAAACACCCCTACGGGATGCAACTTCTCCCTATCCGTCATAGCAGAAACAGATTTTCTTGCCCAAATATAGAGAAATGAAGAATTTCCTTGATAATAACCCTCTGGTGGTGAATTAGTCTTGAAACTAGGGTGGAGCAGACAATTCTCCAGAAAGGGGGGGTGGGTTGAACTTGTTTCTGAGTTAGATATGTTGACTCAACCTTGCACTCACTTCTCCCTTTCAATGCCCTGCCTCCTCCCTGCACACAGGTATCAGACCCTCGAGCAGAAGGTATTTTCTATTGTGGTAGAAGCTTCCTCCCTCCCAGTCTCCCTGCCTCCCTTCTGCCCTGTCCTTGCCAACCTCGTTCATTATGTTCTCTGTCTTCCACTTTCTCTCCTCTAACCATGCAAGGGCCCCACCAAGCAACCTGCACCCTAGAGAAAATCACCAAGTTTCCGGCCCCTTTTATTAGCCTCCAAGCAGATGGCTTAGTATTTCTTCATGAAAACTTTCCTTGTCTCCAAATGTGGGGGTTGAACTATGCCACCTGCTTCATAGCTTGGGAACCTTCAAGGAGCCTTGACTCTCTTCAGGAAGTTAGTGGCTAGCCCGAACTACCCCCAGACCCCAGGGAATAGTTGCTCTAGCACAAGGTGGAGCCAGAAAACTAATGACCTGGGCTAGAGAAGACTGCAGATCATGAAGAGACTACCTCCAGCTTGTGACTTCTTGGAGGGGTCATTTTCAATTCATCCATCAACCAGAAAGCTTTCTAGGTGGCATGTGTAGAATGGTATTCAGGTGTGACGATGATTTAAAGAGATGGTGGCACACTCCCAGCCCCATCGTCTGCCTTGCCTGTGTTTCGGGCAGTAGAGCAGTAGGCTTAGATCTCCTGCTCACTAAAGTAGCTCCACAGAGACAACAGAACTGGGAAGAAGGAAACAGCTGAAGCTACAGCTGTTGCAATGTGCAAATAAATGATTCTGATGCTGTCACCTGAGAAAATGAGGCCTGAAGAACTCCTAAAAGACTCAGTGTCTCATAATACTGGTACTAAGTCAGTTTTAAAATGTAGGAGAGATTCACAGGGATCCGGATGCTGTCTTCTTGGCCATAGTTTTAAAGCATTTTAAAGAACATCTTCTTGCTGGGTTCTTCATAAGCTATGAATCTCTGCCCTGCCCACATTTGAAATGCTTTAAATTGTATGCATCCAGGGTCTCTCTCTCTCTCTCTCTCTCTCTCTCTCTCTCTCTCTCTCTCTCTCTCTCTCACACACACACACACACACACACACACACGAAGGATGCATATGATGGTGTCTCTAGACAATGTTGACTTCCTTCTGGATCTCTCTGCAGGCTCTCCCTGCCAAGGAAGACCAGGGTGTTCACAAGGACAGCATGTGTAGAGCCTATGGCTAATGCCAAATATGCTTTTCCTCTCTCAAATGACTGCTGAGTCTAGAATCAAAATCTAGACCAGAGAGGGTGGGCCTAGAGTTCTTTAACATAAAGATAGAGTCATTTAAAGTTAGTTTTGTAACTGGTCGTTGGACCACTAACAGCCCTAAACCCAAAGAGTAATTTGTATGGTACTTTTGTATCAACCAGAGTCTTATCATCTTCGGCTCTCCTCCCACATCCATGAATACCAATGACACAGGCTGGACTGGACACCCAGTGCATGTTAATAGCCTTGGGTGTGGACACTGCCACCTATCCCAGAAAGAAGAGGAACACCTGGAGGGCCCTTGACCCTAACGACCCCAGCAGGACCTTTGACCCAGTCATATAACTGGATCGAAGCCAAAAGACAATGCTTCGGAGTGTTGCATCATGGTCAGCTCTCCCAAGAGTTAGCCAGAGACATGTCCACAAAAAGTACTTCTCCAGTTCCTCTGGCACTTGGGGACAGACTTCACAGTTACAAGTGTGGGTGTCATAGTGGTTGGGGTGCTCTCTGGGGACGGCCTCAGGGCACTGCCCACGTACTGATGGAGCTGTCCTCCCAGAGCGTGGAAAATGACCCACGGTAGAACCAGGTGATGTGGTGGCAGTTGGCTGTTTCACCCAAGTATCCCCCGCCAAGTCCTGCACCCCCAGCATCAGACACGACAATGGCATTATTGTCACCTGCTCGGGCCAAGGAGTGCATTTAAAGGGTACGACGTATGGAAAGTTGTTCTCTGGCCATCTTGCTAGGGATTATGGGAACTTGAGCAAGAGGAGGAAAGGCTTTTCTTTATTCATTGCACCTCCTTTGCCAAATCATTAGATCACAACCCAGGAAAGGCCCTGGGTTGCATATGTAAAATGAAGTCCTTGGGGAAGTTAACTCTAAATTTCCTGATTTCTGTGCAACTAAAACTCTAATCTTAGGGCTGTATGAGCATGGCGTTTCCATGGTGAATTACAAATGCAAAGGTCTGCTTTTTCTCGTGAATGTTACTGCCTGTGATCCCTAGGAAGACTTCATCTGAAATAACATAATAAGGGACTGCGTTTTTCCAATAGCAGTTTCTTCTAAAAAAAACTCAGGAGTGAGCCCTCGCCTAAAGTCATCTAGGTTTGCAGGCATTGGGGTTCTAGGGCGAAAGGGTGTGTGCAACAAGACAAAGGGGATGTTCTCTGACGGTTGCCTCCTGAAAGACTCTTTCTATGGAGAAAACTTCAAACCTTTGTTTGGAAGATGCGGCATGGGAAGGTACTACTCAGGGGGACTGGCAGGCAGCTTGCTGGCAGCCCACTGTGTGCTCAGCACCTTTAACATCCACAGGGAAACTGGCAGATACTACATTCTAGGGAGCAAATTACTGCAGAGGTCATCTTCTCGTGTTTAGGCTCAGTGACTTAAAAGGAGCAGAGAGCTCTAGAGCTATGCGATCTCACCGGGTGTCCAAGTGAGAACAAGAAAGGGCAGTCCAAGAACAGGCATTTTAAATGGAAAACTGAGATTGTGAGATGTCTTCCTCATCCCTTCAAGCACGTGCGCGCGCACACACACACACAACTATTAGCTCACCACTGTCTCTGCCTTGCTATTGAACATGGCTAGATGGGTCAACTTATCAATTAAAAAAAAAGCAACCAACGCTTGAATCGGGTGAATATGCCTGGACATGTGAACCCTGGACACCTATCCCAATCCTACGGCGGGGGGGGGGGGCGGGGGGAGAATGAAGCCCACATGATGCCCAGATAAAGCTGGCACGCTCCCCAGAGAAAACTCCACTAAGGGTGGGATATGATGCTACCATTTGAGAGGGACAGCCAGAGGAGGAAACCTGGACTCATACACGTTGTGACCATGTATGAATCAGGGAAGAATCAGGCTCTTTCTGTCTTGCCTGAAGAGCATCTAGTCCAGTATGACAGATGTAACTGGAAAACTACCTCTGCTGATTCAATGGCTGTATTGCCCAAGAATGTTTCACAACCCCCTGATCCTGTTACACACGTCCTTGTGCCACACTCTGTATCCCTCAGACTGTTTTAGACAGTAGATTTTTTTTCTTTGTTTTGCTAACCAAGCATAGGTATTGCTTCACTCCTGTTGAATTCTCCTGGGTGGGCAGTCTTGGAGTACCGGCAGCCGGCACATCTAACCTTCTATTGGCCCTCTATCACCAAGTTGGGACCATGTCTTCCTTTTAATTTCAAGCCAGCTAACAGATGACTGTGTTGCAAGCAAAGGAGGGGTCCAGTTGCTTGCTGAAGGGACAAAGTCCTAGGAGACAAACACTGGAAACCTGATGTGGACTGTCGGCATTCTAGAACCAAGCGTCGTCTGGCTCTCTCCTCGATAGCGTTGTGTTTCCGTCAGACGGAAAGAGATTCCCGTTTAGCTTTGACTTTAACACTTTAGCTCTGTAGTGCTGAGCTTGTGCCTTAGATTTCCATTGCTGTGCTGAAATGCCATGACTAAAAGCAACCAAGAAAGGAGTTTATTTCACCTTTGAGCTTGTAGTCTGTCATCCAGGAAAGTCAGGGAAGGAGCTCAAGGAAGGAACCTGGGGGCCGGGACTGAAGCAGGGACCATGGAGGAGAGCTGTTTTCTGTGTTTGCTCATCGTCTTTTCTTATAGCACAGAGGAGCACCTACCCATGGGCGGCTATCCATAGGAGGCTGGGTCCTCCTGCATCAATGGTCAATCAATAATGTGCTCAACAGCTTGCCATGGGCTCATCTGATGGAGTGTGTCTTCTCAGCTGAAGTTCCGCCTTCCCACAAGACTCTAGCTTGTCTTACAATGGCATGAAACGAGCCAGCACAGGCTGGAACCCCGGCTAAACAAGAGCTCCGCTACTAAGCCACAAACCCAGCCAGTTGCATTATTATTTTTTAATGTTTTTCAAGTTGAGACAAAATTCTTATAAAATTAACCACTTTATAGCACGCATCTCACTAGCCCTTGCGTCATTCAGCAGACTGTGTAGTTGCCACCGCTGCACTTCCAATGTGTTTTCCGCTCTCACAGGGAAACCCTGCGCCCCTTGCCTAGGCCCTGGCCACTTCTAGTCTCTTGTCTGGCTTTGCGTGTATTAGATTCATCATATAAATGTGACCTTCTGGGTCTGGATTTTTAAAATATACTGTAATGTTCGTGACATTCTATGTTATGGTATAATTGTCTCTTACGTCTTTTAGTGAATTCTTAAATTTTTAAAGCAAAACCACAGTATTTTATTATTGAGGAAAAGGGGCTTTGATGAGAAACAAGTAGGATTTTAGTTAATTATCTTCATAACAATTCTGGGACATACGAGTTCTAAGAATGAAGCTCATACAGTACTTCTCAGTAGACACTCTGACGCCCACATGTGGACTCGGGTATTAAAATCTGCCGTACATATGATGCTCACAGCTCATGTCCCTTCCCGTGCCATCTCCTCTGTCCCTTACTATTCTTACTTTAGAATAAATCTAAAATCGAAATTAGTTCTTTGTAGGTATTAAAATCAGTGACTAAATAACTGACTTAATTTCTGTTTATTTATGTGAACTAATTCATTATGTTCACTTCAGAAGTCCTTGCTGCAGGTAGAGGACATCAGGAGTTTTGGTACTAAAAGCTCACATCTAGCAAAGCCTTTGGTCTCACACCACTGGGCACCACCTGAAGCTCGTACTAACTCCTTCCTTGGCACCACTATGCGGAAGATGCCAAAGAAAGAAGACACTGCACCTTGAAGCAGTGTTTTGAAAAATCCGATAGTAGCAATAACTATGGAAAACATGAAACAGAAATAGAGATTTTGCCATATTTGTAATAGCTAGCTTGTTCCTTGTGGCCAGCCCAGGAACTACATTTCTGTGTGATCACTTGGAAAGGGCAGTTTATAGTTACACGTTTTCTAGAAAGAATGTTCCCACCTTCCCCACCTCCCACCCAATTGAATTTCAAGTAAAATTTAATAATCTAGCTCGGCTTTCCGAGGCTATGAACAATTCCAAGGCAATCCAGCCCACTGACGGAGCTTTCATATGAACACAAATGTTTCTAATTGGCCCGAACAAGTCGCTAATGGGAGAAAGACTGCCTGGGGTGTGTGTGGGTGTGTATGTGCCATGCTTGTGTGTGTGGGTGCATGTGTACTCACACAAGCACACATTCCCACATGCTTGTGAGACTGACGAGGTGAGAGTTATCTGGGGTTCACACAAGATGTGCTGTGATAAAAAAAAAAAAAACTGAGCTAACTGCAAGGGGGCCTGGCACCCTGGCACTCAGCACTGGCACCCTGAAGCAGAGAGGGGTGGACAGCTAGTTCCCTCCTAGGACTCAGTGCCAGGGTAACAGGCCCACGCTCCCACAGGAAACAGCAAACAAGCAGCTGGTGAAGCAGGCTGATGGAACGAAGACGACCTTTAATTGACTGAAAACAGCTGTGTGCCCGGGTCCTCCACAGAAAGCCAGTCCAATCTTCCTCTTCTCCCTTGTAGCCTCGGCTCAGTCACAGCCCTCGTTTTTTAGAGCTGGAGAAAAGTATCTGTTTATTTGTTCACCCACGTCGGTCTCAAACTCTTGTCTTCTCCCGGCATGCAACAGTGTATCGTTTCGAACAAGGCTTCGCAAAGAAAGCTCATTCTGCAAAGCACAGTTTGGCTTCACTTGTTGATCATTCATCAGACCTCAGAGAGTGGGGTGCATTTATCTAAACTGGGGGTATTTTGTTGGTTCATGGTGCATGTGCTCCCTTAGGCGTGGCGGCACCGCACCGGGGAGCAGCAGTTCCGTGACTGTCAGAACTGCCCCAAACTGGTCTGAAGTGGCACTGGCGGTGTGGGAAAGGACATGTGCAGGGCAGCTGAATGATTGGTTGTCTTCAGCTGTGCTGGAGGCCCAGGGCTGGAGGATAAACTCAGCCGAGGCCCAAGGTTTTCTAAAGGGAGTCAAAGTCCTCATTGCTGTACCGGAATGTAGTTTTTCTCTCCACTGAGTCTTAAAAGCCCTGGTTTGAAGTATCTTCCATTTACTTCAGACAGTGAATAACAAAGTGCCCAGTGCCGTGCTGGCGTGGAGTCAAAACCTAATAAATATTTGCTGGGTGAATAAATAGTTAAATGGAATGTTATTAGCGTTGCTAGTGTTATTGCCTTGGCTTGGAACATACAAGAACAGACTTGAGGCAATCAAGTAATTTCCCTTCATCGGTACAAGCTAATTATTCGAGAGATGAAGATCGGGTGCGCGGTATGTATTTGTCAGGCTCCGTTTGCTTCTAATTAAAGGTGGGAAAGGCGGTGCAAGCAGCGAGGAGACAAGACGATGGCCCACTCCAGCACGGCTTTTGGGTTTTCCATGCCTTGATTTCAGAGAGACGCGAAGATGAATTTATTGTGCCCCCTCTCTCAGCCATTTGCTTTCTTTTGCTCTGCCATTTTCTAGAGGGCAGGCTGGGTATTGGGGAGGGGGTGATAGGTCCTTTGATATCACTTTTAGGGGTCAACTGTCTCCGTGACTTCTGCTAACAAATATATCATCCTCCTGACAAAAATCGTGTGTGGTGTTCCAAGACAAAAATGCTATGTCTCCACTCTGAGCCTTGGAAGTACCATTCATTCATTCATATATTAATTTCATATGCAATTATGTATTGGTTTCGGTACTGAGGCTGGTAAGTTAACACTTAACAAAATCCAAAAATGGTTCTATTCTCATGATCCAGTGATGAATCAATATTAATGGAATAACCATCCTAAAAGTTATAGGAGCAACATACGTACTTTTTTTCTAAAAGGTATATGACTGTACTGAGAACATACGTCATTGAAAATTGACTCTGAGAAGAAGGCAGGGAGGATTTTACTAGTGAGCAGCCTGGAGCTAAGCGTTATGTCTGAAAAAAAAGGAGAAGCCAGCTCAGACAAGAGCCATCAGACACTGGTGTTGCTGCCTGGGGACAGCAGGGCCTGGCCATGGCTTACCATATCTGCTTTGGTATGAGTGGATGTAAGGATGAATTCCTCAAAAATACAAGGGGAGAGTTGATGCCCATCCCTGGATGTTTCTGTGCGGTAGCAGACCTCCCGAAATTCTTGTCAGCCACCCCACTTCCTCCTACATTCAGAGGGCCTTCCATCCCCAGCTGCCTGCTGAGTACCAGACGCACATGTCTGTTTTGCAACCTGCAGCGTGACCTCTGTCTTGTCAACTCTACAAGCTCTTCCTTTTTGTGATGGGGAAGTACCATGACACAACTAATCCTGCTTCCGGGAGAGGGTGAATGGCATGGCTTCCCAGACTCACTTTCCCATTCAGAGAATGGCGCCTGCCCCTTACCAGCAGCCGTGCCTGCACATGTGCCTTCCCCTTTGTATTATCCATGTAGCATAGAATGAGGACAAGCCAGGGATCAATTAATGCTTGATTGTTCATATTAGCTACTTTTATGGATATAAAAGGGATTAAAGTAACAAAAAAAGCAACATATAACAACCTTGGTAGAAATCATTGTCTGAGGGTACATGCCAACTACAGAGGAAGGGCACTAGGACACAAGGCAAGTGGCTCTTACTTTTTCACACAATACTCTGGTACCAGTTGGATTTTTTTAACTGTAAAACTGCATGCAAATATATGTGTGTGTGTGCATTTCTGCATACAGCCCAGGCTGGCCTTGAACTTGAAAATTTCCTATCTCATCCTCTTCAGTGCTAGAATTACAGGCCCACTATGTTTTTATAATGAAACTTGAGGCTCATCTAGGTATGATGCAGGAAGTCAACTCAAAACACAACCTCAACATAATCTCTTTCATACATACTTTTTTTTTTCTCTTTTAAATTTGGAAACAGCATTCAGAGCCTTTCCGGTTAAGGGAAACAGCACTATCTGAAGTGATTCATTCCATTTCAAGCACTCATTATGACTTCTGATGTTCCAGTCATCCCACCTGCTCCTCCCGTTCTCCGTGTGCTAACGTGGGCTTCTGGAACACTGCTCACCCACCGCTACAAGCAACACACTGGCTCCAAGTGGCTGACTTCATTCCACTCTTAAGCATGGCTTAAATTTTTTATAATGAGCATTTTTTGTTTTGTTTTTAGAAAAACAATGACATCACCTCTCAAACACAGAGCTGAGGAGCGTCAGTTCACATTCCTGTTTAGTAGTAAACACAGGGCCCAAGGCCTAAACTTTGCCAGGGTTGAAAAAGCTCACCTTCCTCCTGATTGTCCTTAGCAAGTGGATGCTGCCCTTGCCGTGGTTACTGCTCAGGCAGGAGAGGTCTAGTGGACTCCCTGGGTGCTGAATCGAGATACAGAAAGTATCTGTAATGATGATCCGTGTCCACACAGCATTCCGTCCTATTTTCCTTTGGAGGCGCTTTATGCTTAAGATTTAGTTAGCTGAGCTGGCTAAGATGATTGGTGTGCTGGCTGGAGTAGCCTGGTGTCCGTTCTCATCTGAAGGCTGTTATCCATCCCAGGGATGCTCAGTACTCTAATCTGATAAGAACACAAATCTGGAGAGAATTTGAGGTCCCTAGCCTTTCTGAAGCTAACGTGAGCGAGCTTGCCAGTTAGATGCTCATATCCGCCCAGCAAACATTTCCAGGGAGTAACTGCATTGTGGGGGTTTTAGTACACCAGGGACCCGCAGGATTAGGATAAGGGCCCACACAGAAAACAAGGCTGAAGGAACTGGGTTACTATTGACAGCCGACTAATCCCCAGCCCATAGGCCAAATGGCACTTTGTGCTCTGACTTTGTACATATCGTAAGCTAAGAGTGGTTTTGACATTTTAAGTGATTGGGCACAAAAAGAAACAAAACAAGAAAATACTTCATGTTATAACTGTAATATGAAATGCCATTTTCCTATACACAGTAAAGTTGCATGGCAGAGCAACAGGTGTGTTCATTTACACATCTTCTACAGCTGCTTGGGAGTTAGGATGGCTGACCTGAGAGAGTGAAGTCCGCAGTGGGTTTGGCTGAGAACGCGGGCTTGCCGCTGCTCTAGGTTCAGGCGGGAAGCTACCCGTGTGCTTGCCTGTTCTGCAATGAAGGATGTTTCTCGGTGCGCATGCACCTTGGTGGCCGTCACAGAAGGTGATGTGCAGTAGCACAGACCGCTCTGTTTTCCTCACTTCATACTTAGAGTTAGCAGAAAGTTAGTGTGAGAAAAATACAGTTTTCATGAGGGGTGGTGAGAACTATCATGGCAAAAGTATTTCCCGTTGCCTCGTGGATTGGTTAGGCTGATTTGAACCCTCGAAATAACAGTACTCATTTTCCTGCATGCTAACATTTGATGTGATCTCTTCCTTGCATCTGAGAAGTCTTTTGAGAGACAAAATGTTTTATACTTGTGGTTTCTGCACACTAGTGAGAACGAGACCCCCACTAATGGCATTATTATATTAAATGGTTTCATTTGGCTTGTACATTTTGCTACCAATAGGACAATCATGCGATGGTACAGTAGGAAATACCTTTTGATAAACCTTAATAGGATGTCTTATACATTTGATATAACAGTTGAGTTAACAGCACAGACAGTGACCCTCTACCTATCATAATAGTTTTTAAAATGAGATTCTACAAAGCTACCCACTCACAAAAGCTACCATAATCATAGCACCAAAAATATTATAGAATTAAATGTATGAGTTGTTCTGCTTCAAAATCTCCACCGTGTACATAAGTGACCTCGGTTTCCCTCCCCTTTTTATTGTTTCAGAGGCTGAAGGCCGCGCTGACCCACCACCCCGCGGCCATGTCGAATGGGAACATGAGCACCATCGGACACATGATGGAGATGATGGGCTCCCGGCAAGACCAGACGCCGCACCACCACATGCACTCGCACCCGCATCAGCACCAGACACTGCCGCCCCACCACCCCTACCCGCACCAGCACCAGCACCCCGCCCACCATCCCCACCCACAGCCTCACCACCAACAGAACCACCCGCACCACCACTCCCATTCCCACCTTCATGCACACCCGGCACACCACCAGACCTCGCCACATCCACCCCTGCACACCGGCAACCAAGCACAGGTAGACTTTCACCCGCGTTTCTTCCTTCTTTTCCGCATGCCAACCGCGCAAGCACAAACTCGCAAGCATCTCTTGCTCCCTTGTTTGAGCCTAGGTTCTCCAGCTGACATGCTGGGGAGCTCTGTCCGTTTCCTAGGAAGTGGCCGTGAATGATAAGATGCGATTGGGTCATAATTTCTATAAATAATGTGGCAAATATCCGCTTCAGTCTCTAGGGAACAAATGAAAACTAGAAGTTCTCAAAACCCTGTATTTTTGCAAGTGTGTCACAAGGTTTGTCCTAAAAAAAAATAGTAAATATTGATAGGAGAATTAAAAGAAACTTAAACAGGGCTGGAGAGATGGCTCAGCGGTTAAGAGCACTGACTCCTCTTCCAGAGGTCCTGAGTTCAATTCCTAGCAACCACATGGTGGCTCACAACCATCTATAGTGGGATCTGATGCCCTCTTCTGGCATGTAGGTGTACGTGCAGACAGAGCACCCACACCAAAAGAGAGGCAGAGAAGAGAGGGAGAGTGTGTGTGTGGGGGGGAGACAGTTAAAAGGCTGGAGAGACAATGAAGAAGCTTGTCAAGGGATGCTAGGGTCCAAGGTGCTGTTGAGATTGTGAGAAGTGACTCACCCCTGACTGGGAAACACTTTGGAGGAAGCAGAGAGGCAGCCAAGCTCTGCAGACAATCAGACCAAGAGAAAGGTCAGCTCCCAGGGGTACAGTCAGTAGGGCTGACCAGCAAGAGGACAAGCATGCAGACTGCCCTTGAAGAGAGTTGGGGGACCAGGCAGACGTTATGTCACCCAGGCTAAGAAGACAAGCAAGTCCCTGTACAGAACTGGGTTTTCCTAAGTAGCTGAAGGACTTGTCCAAGACTGTGGTGAGCCCTAGCCACTTGGGGCTTCGAGCAAGATGACCTTTGGTGTCTCCTCCACCCATTCCTCTCTGCCCAGTCCTAACCAGCTGGGTCAGAATGGCACTGGAACCAGGGTCTGCCAAGGAATGCTTATTCACTTTCTCCTCCGCTGTCTGCCTCTGGAGAGACACAAGCTCTCAGACCAGGCAAGGCTTTGAGCTCTCGAGCTCCCTGCCCTAACAAACCCAAGCCAGGAAAGGTAAAGGGGTGTGTGGGGGGGGGAGACAGTCACAGGCAACTTCCTAACCAATCTGTTAGATAAACTTAATTTTGCAGAGACCCCTAGTGGGGCTCTGCATAGCGAGAAGAGATGTGCTATACAGCACAGGACCAGCTCGTTCCTTGACTGACTTTGGAGACTGTGAACAGAGATATAGATTAGCCTCCCACAAACCTTGGCTTTCCCATTTGCCAATGGGATGAAATAAACAGACTCTCATGACTATGAAGCCACAGAGACTCTGAAAAAGTTTTCAAAACATGTTATTCAGGATCAATTCTAAACTTAAATGATTCAAAAGAAGTTTAGTGAGTAGTTCAGTAACAACAGGTTCCCCTAGAGTGTATTTTTATTTACATTTTAGTTAACTGATGTTCTGAATCTGCATCAAAAAAAGAAAGAAAGAAAAGGGAAAAAAAAAGCATCTCAGGCAAAGGCAATCCTTACACTCTGTGTTTGTTACTGAAGTATAAGGACATCAAGGTTTGGGCACCTTTCTGGGCAAGTTATTTCAGAGACAAGTTTAACAGTTCTTTTTTAAAATATGAAAGCCATTCATTAGCTAAGTGCCAATTAGCCAATTGCCCTGTTTCAAGTCAGTAAGTGCCCAATTGTATATGCAATTAGCTAATTGCTATTGTAATTAGCTACACCCAGAGTTTCTTTTCTAAATCCTATTCTACAAAGAAAGACTCCATATCTAAGGATCATTTCAACAATATTCTACACTACCACTCTTATGTTATGTGGACCTGGCTGGTCACTGAGCAGGTCTTGTCAAGTTCTTCAATTATTTGCTAGTCTGAACAGTAGATACAGAAATCTCCGATGGTCCTTTCAAATCTGAGAGTCGAAGTTAATTTGGGACAAATTCTGTCTTCTTCACATGGCCATTTATTATTTTTTTCAATCAAAATTTGCCAAGCAGCTCTGCAGAGAGACTTCCACCTTGAACATAAAACACTGAGTCACGGTAGTTAGCAGGAACACAGATTCTGGTTTTAGGCTGTGTCTTCAAATCCTCCCGGCTGCCTGTGATTTCCATGCCCAACATAGACGTGAATTTCAGAAGGCAAGTGACACTTCATGGTCACCAGGAAGATTGCTTAACCAACATTCCCTAGGCCAACCCCTGGACCCACACTGGGCCTCAACTCCCCCTCAGTTAGCACACAGGGTAAAGGTACAGGAAAGATGTCTGAGCGTCAGTTTGATTGACGTCAGGGGAGTAGCACATGGCATTGAGAAGTCTTTGCTCTGAAGAATAAAATCCAGTTCTGCTTAATTTCATCTTGGATAGTAAGAGATCTCACAAGAGAAAAGCAGACGTGAAAGTGGCCAGCTGCAAAGAGCCAGCCTGCTTCCTCCTGCTGCCCGGTTCCGCGGGAGCCAGCTCAGGGGTCAGCAATGGAAATGACACACTTTGCTACATCTCAGCCAATGGCAGAGATTATGTCATAGGCAGCCACCCCTGTGAGTAAGACCTTAGAAAATTGACTTACTTCATGATTCCTTTGGAATTGGGCCGAAAGGAATTGTCAATAAAGAGTTTCAGAAAACCTCTTCGCTTTAGATACAATTACTGAGATGTTGTTCAACCGACCTCCTGAGCCTGATTCTTTTATAGTTTAGTCATAGAAGGTTTGGCAGAGTTTAGGGCTGAAATCCATCCCCATCGGTCAACTGATGTCAACCCGCGGCCACTATTAGTGTGATTATAGTCATTCTGATTGATTTCAATCATGGATGCTGGAATGTTTTAGTAAAGGGTTTTGAGCTTAGCTTTTTGAAAACTTTTTGCCTGTTATTTCTGTAGGTTAAATGTCTCTTGTAAAACAACTTTATAGGTATTACAACCGTAAACCTGGGTGACTGAGAGGCAGGAGCGGGAGGAAGGAGCAAAGCGCATTAGCAAAAGCATTAGGTGTCCAGACATATAAAGAGGAGTTGTAGAAATTTCACAAGGTACCGCATGTCTGCTTCTTCGAGGGAAATAAAGCTGTCTGTGTGGGGGTCTCCAACCTCCCCATGTTGTGGCGTCCCACGTAGGCCTTACAAGGGGTCTCGAAGCTTAGTAAAACTTTTTAATAAAGTATGTGACCGCTCCTAGTGTTTCTTTATAACGTAGGTATGTGTGAGACAACCTGTCCTCACCGTCTAACCCTACAGTGTGCAACAGAGAGGAGGGCTGGCCGCCATCGCCAGCTTTCTAAGACCCTGCCCTACCCTAGAAAACCCTCCTGGGACTCCCTCCTTCTTAATCAGAGCCCTGAGGACCTTGAAGACCACACCCACCTGGAGGCTGTAGGTCCAGTTGGTCCCAGGTACTAAAAATGAACTAGGACCCCAACTGCATGCTGCATTTGCAAGGCTTTTCTATAGGAGTCTAGGGTGACAGTGACAGTGTCCCATAGGTGTGCTCCCCTGATGTGATTTAAACACATTTGGAATCAAAGGAGCCCACAGCCTGCCACGAGATTTTTCTGCAAAACAAAACAAAAAAGAAAATGATGTCATGGAAATAGCCTTGACATCATCTTTTTCAGCCCAGGAACCGCCCAGGACCAATTTAATATTTTTATTTTTTTCTAAGATACAATAGCACAATGTAATGTTCTTTAAAGCATCTTAAATAAGACACTTTTAATACCTGAAGAAGAAACAAATGTGTCGTGCCCCCCACCCCCCACCCGTGATCCTCCAAATGCCCGTCTAGAAAATAATTCCCCTGCTTGGGGCCCTCTGTTAGTCCCACCTGTATCTGGCCCAAATCCACAGACTGCAGCTCAGCGACTCTGCTCTCACACGTGTGGTTTCACTGTTTATTTCATTCACTGAGAACAAGTTTCACATGCTTACTAAAAAGCAACGGACTTCCTAAGCTTTGCTCGTGTAACCCTGGCTCTGGAGTCTTCCTTACCCAACATGTTCTTCCGGGTCCCCATCACTTCCTCTCTCTCTATCCCCTCAGGTTTCACCAGCCACACAACAGATGCAACCAACCCAGACCATACAACCGCCCCAGCCTACAGGGGGACGCCGGCGAAGGGTGGTGGATGAGGACCCGGATGAGAGGCGGAGGAAGTTTCTGGAAAGGAACCGGGCTGCCGCCACCCGTTGCAGACAGAAGAGGAAGGTCTGGGTGATGTCACTGGAAAAGAAAGCAGAAGAGCTCACCCAGACAAACATGCAGCTTCAGGTGCGGTCCCCAATCCCTTCCCCAAGCCTTGTCAGGGTTGGCATTTCCTGCCCTGCGGCCGCTTGTTGACCCACGCATCCTACCACACACCTCGCCTCAGAGGAACCCCAGGCCCTCTCATCCAGCATCATTAAGTGCTTCGGTGCCAACGGTCCTCCCACAAGAGGTGAGGGACGCAAGGGACCAAACACAGAAGCGTGACTTCAAGCCTGGGTTTGGCGGCTACTGACTGCGCTAAGTTTTCTGGCTCTTGGTTTCCTCATGTATAAATGGGGAACAACTTTAGAGTTGGGGGAAAGATGTGAGCTGATGTCCATGATGCAGTTAGAATGGTCCCTGGCACGGAAGGCTTTTCGTCTGGAAGCCATGTGGAACCACCAGGCTGAGGGTACCTTGGCATACACCCGGTTGTCTGTATTTCTGTTTTTTAATGGCAGAATATTTTATATGTTTGGTTGTTGTTAGTTTTGTGTGCTCTGAAAGTAAAAGCCTGTTTTCATCTTCATTCCAAACTCAGCAAGGTTGGAATCATGTGTGATTTTTGCTTTCCAGGGCTGGCACAGCTAGGGACATCTGTAGAGAAGCTGTTTCTGGGGTTGTCCTGGGCAATGAGGAAAGTAACCAATGTGTGGGCTTCTCGGGAGAACCCCAGCAGGCCAATGATGCCATTCAGGCTGCTGGTTCTAAGGTCAGGAAGGTTCTCAAGAGAAAATGCCAATTACATTGACATATGACAAACACCTTCAGGGACCTTGGGAAGTGTTTTTAGATTCAACCAGCCCTTCCCAGAGTTGAGAGGGACCCATGGACATAAGGAAGGGTGTAAGGTTACTCAATAGAAAGACTGTAACAACTAGTAATTGATAGTCTCTCCAGCCAGTCTCAGAACACCTATAGATAGGCTTTATTTGTTTGTTTGTTTGTTTGTTTGTTTGTTTAGAGACAGAGCATTGGGTAGCCCACACTGGCCTTGAACTTGCTGTGTGTCTAAGGATGACTTTGAACCTCTGACCCCCTTGCCTCTAGCTGGAGAGTGCAGGCATTGCAGGCATATGTCATCACACTCAGCTTTATGTGGTGCCAGGGATCGAGCTTCACTGATGTTAGCAAGCTCTCTGCTACCCGAGCTTACATCCCCAGTCATCTGTGCGTCCTTTCAAAGGAACGCTTGGGATGGCAAACCCCAGTGTCTTTGCATTGTGAGTTGCATTAAACAGAAAGGAATCGTGGCATCCAGTGTACAAAGCAAAAGTATACAGAGGAAGATTGGTGTATCTTCTTGAATTCAATAACTTACATTCATACCCCCCATCTAAATATATCACCCTTTTTATGATAGGCATGATGAAGTTAGAAAATGTACAGCTTACATAAAAGTAAGATCGAATGCCAATTCATATACACATTTGGGACCATATTTCACTGCACCTCCTCCCTGCTGGCTATTCCCTCTTCTAGCATAGGACCTACACAGGGTTTTTGTTTTTGTTTTATCATTGAACAAGCTCCCTGTCTCTAGAGTGTCCACAGGCTGGCGGCCTGACCAACTTGGTTTGATTGCAGAGCATCAAACCACAAAGCGGTGTCTGGAGCTAGACACCTTCAAAGTCACAGCTACACCCAGGCTGGGCAGACTAGTCTGTGAGGAGCTTTTAACAAGAGCGTGGATAAGCATTTTAGCATTCATGGCTCCATTTTCACTTTGACACGTGTTTTAAATGTTATTAAGGGACGAAGAAATGGCTTAGCAGTTAAAAGCACTTGCTGCTCTTCTAGAGGACTCAAGATTGGTTCGCAGCACCCATATAGAGTGGTTTATGGCTGCCTGTGTCTCCAGTTCTGGGACATCCAATGACCTCTTCTGGCCTCTTTGGAACCTGTATACACATGACATACATTCACACAGATATACACAAATTTAAAAAAAAGTGCTGAAGTATGATTGGAACCTTAAACCTACAGTTTCACAGGCACTATGGGTAACTCATTTTATAATGAGGGAACGCTCCGGGCTGGGCAGACCCAGCACACATGGTGGCATTGGCTAAGCAACGAGCGAAGTAGGAGTTGCTTCCTAGCAGTTCTGAGCTCTACAGGGGTGGAGGCCCATGGGGTTCCCAATTTGAGAGCCGTTGACTCTGGGAATCTTTGTTACATCCTGTGAAATATAGGCTGTTTCATGGCATCTTCTGCTTCTACAGACTAGAATCAGGAGAAAGCCCCTACCTCAGTTGCACAACTACAATGTCTCCAGACATTGCCACCTGCCCCCACCCCTGGTTGGAGTAGAGAGTGTGGTGGTACAAAAGTTAGCTTCAGATGAGTGCAGGTTCTTTAAAACAGAGCCGTGAATAACCAGCAGACACATGTCAGATTCAAAACTTTAAATCAGTGTGAATTAAAATGAGTCCTTGCGGGTTTTCTCCGGGATCTTTGCTGTGGAGAGTCACAGCAGAGAACTGCACAGAAAGATGCCCTGGAGTCTGAGGTCAGATGCGTTTGGGCCTTGACATGTACTTATTTATGACTGCTTTCAAAAAAACATACAAAGTCCATTTACCCTTTGCTAGACACTAATTCACTGTCTGTGTGTGTGTGTGTGTGCGCACGCTTAGTATTTTAGAGCCCAAATAGCTAAGACAGCCAAGAAAAAGAGGTACTAAGTCCCAAGAACAGAGATTACGAAAAACAGAAACCTCAGCCCTAGAGAGTCTATGCAGCAGACACTGGTAATTTTTGGTTACAAAATCAGTACAGGGGAAGCAAAAAAGCTCAGCAAGACCACTTACTGTCACTTTTCAACCATTGCCTGCAGCACTGGGACCAGAGGGACAAAAGCCACAGCAGCCCCGTGTTCTCTCTTGTACTGTGTGCTGTGTGTCATGCCCTGTGATGCGGGGGAGAATGTCACAGCCTCCGCCACCTTTGGGTGACCCCTTTCCACTCACCGTCAGAAGAAAAAGGTGTCTCTCTTGAGACTGGTTCCATGAGCCAGATTTTAAGTAAACAGAAATAGAAGGTGCTAAACAAACAAAGTGCAGCCAGATGGAATAGCCAAGGTCCGAGTGGCCAGCTGCCACCTTTGAGTTGTTTTCCAGAATAGAACCTTCTGGTCAGGCTGCCGCAGAGCTCCGGATTGGAAAAACAAGAGCTAGGAAAACAAAAAGCAGACCCCAGTCTTCCTTGCCTAGTTTCACAGCAAATCTTTGCCCAAGAGGATAAACGCAGGTGTAGGATTTAGAGAAAGTTAGAAAAAGCCTAACCTGACATTTTACTATATGGAGAAACTGAGGTTTAGGGAGATCAGAAGTCACCCCAAATGTCAGAAGACCAGTGAGTATCAAAAGAGTGAGTGAGGACTTGGCCAAATCACCTGTGGGCCTAAGTCACTGCCTTGACATCTTTCCCGTCTAAGAAGCCCGTGCGCTGAGGGGGTCTGTGTCCGTGTGTACTGCTGTGACCATGTGCTGCTGTTGTGGCAGGCCTAGGTCACTTGCATTCGGTGGGGATATGGAAATCATCTGGTCACCCACTAAAGTAATTGCTTTTCCTTTTTAGTGCAAAGACACATGGTCTAAGTTGATGCTGAAATTTTAGACACACGAACCCAGGTCTGGGACTTGGCAAGGGAGCAGGCCAGATGGAAACTGTTGCTTGACAAATTGAAAGTCCTTTGTTTCTGAGGGGACCAAACCTGCCCTCAGCTAATCTGAAGCGGGGGAGGGGTTCTGGGCCCTTTGTGGCAATTATGTTTTTGGCACAAACTCCAGCTTATACCAAGAAGCATTGTGGATTTATCATATAACAAAACGACATTACCAAAGCCCCGAACTGTCAATGTGCCTGTCAGGGAATTTTGAACGTGCCATTTAAAGGATATTATTGAAGTCTGGAACACCTCGACATGATTGCTACTTCACCCCCAGGCAGATTTGTGGATTAAAAACACATCAGTGTGACGGGATCCCGCTCTAACCATCATTATCTAAATAGCTAACTGCTTTAAGAACAGCGACCTCAGATTCATTCTGCAGCTGAAAGCGGAGAGGACTGACTTCAACCAGAGAGTGCGTTTATTAGTTATACTTTGTTTTTAAAAACTGTTTTTCTACAAGCACCAAGGTGAACTTCAAAGGTGAACTTTTTCCTCAATTCATAAAGTGAGTTGATGCCTCACACGGTTCTGGCTTTTATTTCCTTGCTGAACTTCTAGGCCAAAATTGACTTCTTCCATGCATTTTTTGAGACATTTGCTATCTGGTTTTTCTCTTACAAAATGAATTCAAGGTGATTCTAGTCCTCTTACCTTGAAAAAGATTTTGACTAGAAGCACAGTCTAGTGCGTGTGCACTCCCTGCTTCCGTCTTCCTTAGATGCCGTGTGTGTGCAGAGCATCCCAGCATCCCATCTAGGACGGCAGTCCAGTCTCCTTTCCCCAGTTCAGCGGCTCTTGCCCTTTGTCAGCTCAAAGGGCCCTTGTGGCATCTGATGAAGGTTTCAGACACTCTTTCTTAGTGCAAATGCATATGTGCACATACATGCGCTCTCTCTCTCTCTCTCTCTCTCTCTCTCCCCCTGTAATGAAACTATGACTATGCACTGTGTACTGTTAACATCTGATCTTCCAAAGGGTGCTGGGTTTGGCTTCCTCATGAGATACAAGGCCTGGAATATAAGCACCTGGGAGAATTCTCAAAGTAGTTCACTGGCAAATGAAGATCGAGATCAGCTCCTTCGTTTGATAGTTAGGTAAATGGCTTTCTCAACAGAAAGGCAACACAAAAATCCCTCTGGAATAAGAAGCTGTCTTTCTGGGAAGAAATAAGCCAGTCCAGCCATTTTGGTTTGGACGTGGGTGGAGTGGTTTGGAAAGTCAGCCCCTACTACTGTCCTTAGAAGTGGCGTCATCTTGTTTGACTCGCAGTGCTAGAGACGCAATCCAGGGCCTTGCCCTTGCCAGCAGGCACTGTACCACTGAGCGGCCCCTTCAACCCCCAGGCCTTCGGCCGCCACACCTGATCATGGTGCTCAGCCCTAGGAAGGAGCTGCTTTTCCTGTGGGTGGCTGTACGAGAATTCCAAGGCTCTCGGGCTTTTCCTTATTCCCCACAGCATCAGAGTGATGTGTACTGAAGCCAGGGCTGCTTATTTCTCTCTGATGATGTTCTTAACTGGTATTCACTTTCCAACTGTGACTGGGCCAACTAACACAATTACTAACATGAGAAATATGTACATATTCGAGTATATCCTTAAATGATGGTCAGTTTTTCCAGCACTCTGAGTCCCTACTTCATTTTTAGATAGCTTTTATTTTTTTATGTTATGTTTTTTCCTGCATGAATTTATATACACTATGTATGTACCTAGTGCCCATGGAAACTAAAGAGGGCATTGTTGAAATACCCTGGAACTGGAGTTACGGATCGTTGTGAGCTACCATGTAGATGCTGGGAACCCAAACCAGGTCCTCACAAGAGGACTGAAGCATCTCTTCAGTCCTTGTTCCTGCATCCTTACAGAACTTTACACCACTCAAGATCTCGGTTTTTCTCCTTACAACACATTGGTTCATTAATGAACCAAACGCTGCTCTGGCTTAGTTTTAGTGAGAGACCTGAATGTGTGCTGCTTCATAGTACAGTGTGTGCTGCTTCATAGTGCAGTGTGTGCTGCTTCATAGTACAGTGTATGTGCTGCTTCATAGTGCAGTGTGTGTGTGTGCTGCTTCATAGTGCAGTGTGTGTGTGTGCTGCTTCATAGTACAGTGTGTGCTGCTTCATAGTGCAGTGTGTGCTGCTTCATAGTGCAGTGTGTGCTGCTTCATAGTACAACGGCTCTGTGGAAACAGAAAGTGTGTCGTGAATGAGTTTAGGATGCGTTCCCACCAGTAATGTGGAAAGCTGGCCAGTGGCATTATTGGTGTTTCAAAAAAAAGCAATGGACACACCCTGACCAGAGCTCAAATGTTGCCTATAAAGGGTCACTGCCCAGGACACAGTGGGAGACAAAATGCAACCTGCCTTCACCTTCTCCAAGTTGGCCAACGACCTTCAAACATGATTTATTTCTAATTCAAGAAGTGTTAAGAAAGCAAAATGATAAAGTTTGGCTTTGTTTGCTAATTTTAAAATTACTTAGTTTATTGTAGGGTGTGTCTGTGCCCGGTCACACATGTTGAGACTGGGTTAACCGTGGAAGCTGATTCTCTGCCTCACCATGTGGCTCCTAGAGACTGAACTGCAGTCCTCACTCCTGGTGGCAAGCCCCTTTGCCCACCGAGCCACCCCCATGTTTGGCCTTCATACTTTGCTAGTTGTTTTCTGCGCCATAGTAGAAAAGGGGTGGAGTTTGTGCCATTTTCTAAGTGCCACTTTTGCTGAGGGCACAGGTGTCAGGACTTGTGTGTTCAGAAAAAACATCATTGCAAAGTTCACAAGTAGTGGGATATTTCATCTTGATGTGTGCGTGCAAAAATATACACACATCAGAGTTCTCGGTTTCATTTTGAGTCGTTTGATTTTATTTTTAAACAGGTTTCTAAGAAAAAGTCTATATAGTAGTCTAAAGGTGACTCTAACATACTATTTTAAAGACAAGGAGAGCTTGGCGGGGGGGCATACAAAGAAGGTTATTTAAACATCATAATTCAGGTAGAGTTCAAAGAAGAGCTGGTTGATGACTGATGGGAATTTCCCTGTAAAATAAAGTTGCCCCAGAATCGCCAAATGTCACTTTGGGCGATGGCTGGCCCCTGTCGATCATACTCACTGGAAGTAGAAGGTACCATTTGCCTTCATGAATGCTCTCAGATTTAAGAGCAACTTTTCTGTACCGTTAGGTGACTTATTCATATTTAGGTGAATTTCTCGTTGTTACCATTTTTGGTAGTTTGAAGGATAATGGGAAAACTTTTGCAGTTGAGACATTTGTTACTTTATTAGCAATCTGTTCAGTGTGCAGTTGAATCCAGTGCTCCAAATGCATTTACAGGTGGGAGATATTCTTTAGAGGGGAAAAAAAACAGTTTCAATTTTTCAAGTAACTTCCAGGAATGTTCTTCTCTAGTTGATTTGTGCC
Organism: Alexandromys fortis; assembly: GCF_014885135.2. Classification (NCBI taxonomy): domain Eukaryota; kingdom Metazoa; phylum Chordata; class Mammalia; order Rodentia; family Cricetidae; genus Alexandromys; species Alexandromys fortis. Next base: position 4,414,624 of record NW_026067970.1, read on the forward strand.
TGGAAAGTCAAATTTGTGTCCTGGGTGTCACCAAGCTCATTGTATGTTGTACTATTTCTGAGCCCATCTTCTAAATGGTGGAGGTTAACCAAATTGTGTTTTCTCTCTCGGGTTGCATAGTCAGTGAAGAGAAGGGCTTCTCACCTTTATAACCTGGTTCCAGGGCCATCACTTAAAGGGGATAATGTGTTTTTTAAGTAGGGTTCAGTTCCTGGGTTAAACTCTGGTCTCTTCAAAAGACCCATAGCAAATTGAAGGAAAGCTACAAAATTCAGATCCATCTCTCCAAATAATATTCTTAATGCCATTTAGACTCACACAGTAAAGTTGGAGAATTTTGTGGTTGAAAGTGGGTGGGACTTTGCACTTGCACTTTTTTGACTTCTCAACACAGTTTTAATGTGTCTTTCCAGAATGAAGTGTCCATGTTGAAAAACGAGGTGGCCCAGCTGAAACAGCTGTTGTTAACACATAAAGACTGCCCGATCACAGCCATGCAGAAAGAATCACAAGGATATTTAAGTAAGTCACTGTTTCGTTCTTTAGAAAGCCACATTTTTTTTAATCACTAATTTTGCATGGCATTTTATTAAAAGGGAAAAACACAGTCTAGGTTACACACCCAGGAAGATATACTGAAATAATTGAGTGATTCCAGGCTCTCCTGCCGGGGAGGGGGGCAGTCTTTCCTGACTTCTCCAACACCATGCCCACCACTTCCTGATAACTTCTGGCTGTACTTTCCCTAGCATTTCTGCATTGCCAAATTCCAGCTTTGTAGCCAGGAAGAAACTAGTCTGTGGGGGTCCAATTACCAGCGGCCTGTTGATCTGGCTGAGAATTCTGCGGGCTGGGAGGCAGCACTGGGCGAATCACTTTTAGTGTCTCAAGAGATACCTCCTGTTGCCCACCAGTCTGGCAAGTTCCTGGGCTGTTCGAGTTTACCAACAGGCAAAGTGGGGCCCCTTTCCCCCGTCTCCATTTTCTGCAGTATACTAAAGGCTGGTTGTATAAGGGATGGTGGGAGGAAGAATGATTCATGGCTGAAGGTCAATTTGTTTTCAAATAATTTTTTAGATTGAGCAACACAGATTCTCCCACCACATGTGAGTATTTTTCCACGTTTAATATACGAATGGCTATCTGAAAATACAAGACGGGGAAGTTCACACGCAAAGACTCAAACACAAGGAGTCATTTTTTACTGATGGAGAAAGTATGGTTTTACACGTAGCTATAAACCCTGGAAGGATTAGCTTTGTGGTTTCGGTTTAAAATGAAGTTTTGGCTGTACCTTCCAGAAGAAAATGTGTGAAACTCTTCTACACGAAGTAAATGTCTAATAACGTTTTTATTTGTTCCCAAGGAGTTCCCACAAGAAAGAGCTATATTTGTGTGTGTGTCTGTGTTCTCTTGTAGGTCCGGAGAGTAGCCCTCCCGCGAGCCCTGTCCCAGCATGTTCGCAGCAGCCCGTCATCCAGCATAACACCATCACTACGTCCTCCTCGGTCAGCGAGGTCGTGGGGAGCTCCACCCTCAGTCAGCTCACGACTCACAGAACAGACCTCAATCCTATTCTTTAAAAGGCAGTGGTCAGACCTGCCCCCCCCCCCCCCGAGAAGAGCTGGACCATGCCATACATCCTTTCTCCAAAGGGCATTTTTAGAATTCACTCAGACCAGGAAGACGCCTCAGCCCTTCAAAGACTGGCTTTCCTTTTTATAGTTATTATGGAAATGTTGTCTTTTATACTTAGTTATATAAGAAAAAGGGAGTTATGCAATGAATATCTATCAGCTTGGGAAGCGCGCTGGTGCTTTTCTCCGATTTTCTGGTACCAGTTTCTTGTTTATAAACGGAATCTTTCCTGTATATAGCCATAGTTTCAATCTTACCAGTCCAACCCTTTGCCTGGAACAACGAATCTTGTTACAACTACAGCTTTTAGCCAAAATGAGGTATACTTCGATGTCAAGTGCGATGGATCCACAGGAACTGGGTGGGAAATCTGGTGATGTCATAACTCATGTTGAGTTCGTGCTGTGACGTCACCAGAACCTCAGATAAACGCATGGGCTTTCCTGAGTTTGTTTTTGTGCTAGAAAAAAAAAAAAAAAGAAAGAAAGAAAGTATGGTCCATCGTCCCAAGAGAGCAACCAAGCATCTCAGGCCCTCTCCTGCTCTTGCTCACTTGCTCAGATTGTCCAATATTCGTCTCCACTGCCACTTCCCTGGGTTCGTTATTCACTCTTGGCTTTGCCTTTTCCCCTTTAGCTTTGCATGTGAAGAAGAAAATAATGTCTAAAGAGGGAAAAGAGCAAGTCTTGAAAGTGTGGGCCTAGCCATTGCTTCGCTCGACTTTAACACACAGCTGGACTTCATTCCACTCTTGCCTTTCACAAAATAGCAGCCGGGAGATGTTTAATGTGCCTGATTTAAAGTTTTTAATAACCAGAGCAAATAAAAAGTGATTCAGTTCTAGGTGAAGCCCTACTGAATGCCAGCTGTGGAGACACTAGGGAAGGGAACTTTGTAAGCCCCAACTGTGAAAGTTCAAATTAGGACGTGGGCTCTGACATCACACCCTCGAATTACAACTCGTTTCTATGGCCTGTCTATAATGTTGAAACCCCATGCACTATATAATAGTTCAGAAGGGCTCTGTTCACTACACAGATTACATTGTTCAGTCATCAGCTGCTAATAGCCTAAGATTTATTATTATTATTTTTTTCCTAAGCCTATGGAACCAGCTCTGCTATTCTGGTGGGCAAAAGCAGGCTCACTCCTGGAGACAGAGAGGGAGAAAGCAAGGCCTGTGCTTCTGCAGGGTGCTTGTAGTCTGTCATACAGACAGACTCTCCGGCTGCCAATCAAGTTCCATGGAGGTGGCCAGGCTGATGCGCTCTTATGGACGATTCTGATTCATATTTTCAGCAACTTCCATGGACCTGCCCATGCTGAAAAGCAGATCAAACCCACACCACAGTTGTGCCTCCTTGAAACAAGCCATTCGACTGTTCTGCTGGTGTTTTGGTATCATGTGTTTCTCACTGGCAGTCTAGGCGTATGCTGGTGTCTCATCTCCGCCCAAATACTACTTCACCTCTAACCTGTGTGTCGGTGTGTGTGGGTGTGTGTGCCTGAGTGTGTGTGTGCGGGGACGTGTGTGTTTATGAACAGTATAGGTTTTAAAAGAACAGTATTTTACAGAAGCTGTCACTTTTATAAGAGTTCAGTAAAGGAAGGATGTACTTTTTCGCTCACTATAGTTTAAAAAAATCTATTTTAGAGGAAAAAAAAAGAAAATATGAGGGCTCTGAAGCATGACTTTTATAACTAGGTTCAGTTTTATCTAATAACTTACTTTTAAAATCAATATTTATCAACAGTTTTTTTTTCCATGTATGCTGTGCTTTTGAGAGACAAGTTTGACTGTTCAGTAAAGCTTAAGACTTGGATATATGACCTAAGAATAAGAAAACAAATGCAAAAAAAAAAAGTAAAAAAAAAAAAAAGAAAGAAAAAGAAGAATGAAAAGGGAGGAGAGAGGATGGGGTGAGCAGGATTTTCTGTTGTATTTTAGGGGATGTAAAGTGTATCATTTTCAAGTATTTTAAATACTGAATTCATATTGTTATTATTTTTTTCTGAATTCCAGCAGTAACAGAATGGTTTAACCTAACTGGCTTCCTAGAAATGTTTAAGATTTACATTTGAAAGAAGTTAATATCCATCGCTCTGGTTTGAAATCAAAAGTAATTTTCTGCAAAATTCCATTCTTAGACCATGTAGACATTCTGCTTCCCTCAAAGGACAAGGGGGCAAGTCAGGGTGGCAGAGCTAGTAGCTAGTATCTCCCATTTGCTTTGAGTAAGCAAGACCCTTTCCTGCCTGCATGCGTAGCACTCGAAGGAAGGGATTTTTTTTTTAAACCACTGGTAACACCACAATGTCCAGGGAGTGGCCTGCCTCTGAAATGACGATTTTCAGTTTACTCCTCTCCCACCTCTAGGCTGAAATCCTTAGCTGTTAAACAGGCAGGCTTTGCAGTTAAGAACTTGCCTGCGTTTTCTTAATTCAGCGGCTCGACAGCTTGACTGATGTGCATTATTTATAGCTCAATTATGTCTGTTTTTTATGCTAAGTAGGCAAGCCACCCACAGCAAACCTTTCTCAACATATAATTAGAATAAACTGCCTTCTTGCTACGTGCAGGGCCTGTAGGTGTGTTTGTTTGCAGCAGGGGGCTCCTGCAGAGAGGGCTCCAGCTAGTCAGTACTCCCTACAGTCCCGAAGGGAAAAACTTCTTTCGGTGAAATCTAATTCCTGGTCCATCCCTAATAAAGATTCCACATAAAGGTCCAGACTTCATTGGATGGCAGAGCCTTCCTGAAATGACCCTGGCAGTGCCTGCCACACACTGGCCACTCCAGGAGACCATCCTTTAATGCCATAATCTTCTCCCAGCCAGTTACAATGTCAGCCATGCAGACTCTTGGTGAATCAGAGATAATGGTCTTTGGAGTCCTCCATTCAAAAGATGGAAGCCCCAGCAACACTGCCTCTCCTAACTCCTGTGTGGCTGCATCATCACAGGATCTGCTTCTAAAGTCCTTGCCAGCCTCCTGGGCGCTTCTCCAGTCCCTCCCTGCCTGCTAATGTACCGAGAGCTGGTAACTTAGTTCACCCCAGAGCCCTTCTGCCTGGTGGCTTCTCACCAGATAAAGGCTTTGTTTCTCTTTGACACCTTCCTTGATCTATGATTTGGGGGGGGAGGTAGATTGAAAGCCCAGCCCCGGTGAAGGTACTAATCTCAAAGCTAGATAATGGAGTTACGTGTGGTCCCAGGTGACCCTTTCCTACCCTTCTGTGAACAAGTGCAGGTCGCCATAGTAACCCAACCTGTTGGAGTAGTATGTGTGCCATCACGGTGTGTATCGTGAGAATTTGGGTGACTGACTCCGCCTGTGCTCCTTGGAGCTTATCTGGTCAAGAAATAAAACGCAGTGCATGTTCCGAGAGAGCTGTCGGTAGAGAGTGTTCAGGTGTCTGTTGTCTGCTAGTAAAGCAAATTGTAGTAGCTTAGAGGTTGCCGTTGAAACCATAAACCAGCTTCAGAAAAATAACAACAACAAACAAATAAACAAAAACAGCCCTTAGTTGGAATAATTTTGAAGCACCAGTAACTGCTCTAAAGCTAGCCTTCCAGTTAGGGTAGAATGTCCTCTTTGAGTGATGAAGCCATCTGAGAAAGTATGTATGTATGTCTATACAGTGGGATTCAAGGACCAAAGTAAAATTTGAACAGGAATCTATTAATTTAGAATTATAAGATATTTATTAATAAATGTTATTTTAAACATTCCATTTTCAACACTATTTTTCTGTAGGGTCTACGTGTCTGGAAAGCGTTAGTCCATAATAAACTAGCCTAGTGAGGGTGCTGTTTTCTTCAGGGCCGTGGATGGCGGTTTCCATCCCTGGAAGCCCGTGCTTAGATCTCTGTGCCTAGTAGACCTTTGGAGGCTTGTTTGCTGCTCTGTGAGTTATTGGTTAATCTACATTCTGAACAAGGTTGGCTTTTTTTTTTTAAAGGATTTCTTCTTTTCATGTTTAAAGTAAGCGCTTTCATGTAGGAAGCAAATTCAACTGAAGGGCATCGGTGACAAAAACCAGAATAGCGATTTTATTTTATTTTTTGTATAAAATGCCTTCCTCCTCCTTCTCTTCACTGCACAACCATCTCCAAGAACACCTTGCACTACTCAGCTCCCTGGAGCGGCCTGGGTCCTCATGAGCAGTGTGCAGTGGCTTCAAGTCTGTCTAGCTCCATCCCATCGCCATATCTGAAGGGGAGGGAAGTCACTTGCCCTGGATGAAGCCGTGCCTATGCCGCAGGAGCGGTTCAGAACCTCTCTTCTGCTTCCAAACTAATTTCTATCTTAAAGTTGCACTTTAGCTCTTTGATCCCTTCCCCTTCCTCTGCTTCTCCCCCTAACCTTTCTTGACCTTCGACTTGCCTTGGCTCCACTCTGTACAAGTGTTCTGTGAAGGCTCCATGCTGCACCATTTCAAGTACTTTATAGAACATTTAGACCTGGATCACGGGTGCGCACTCATTCTTAGCACGGCTGAGCGGCGCTTCTCACAGCCTCCTGAAGCCTGCTCCAAGAATGTCAAGAAGAGCCAGTACACAGTATGATTTATCCCCTTGATCTCTTTCTTCCTTGCATGGTTTTGAAAATTGCTATATTATGCAACAGATGTGGGCAGCAACTAGCTAAGCTTACGATTTTCTATCTCATCCTCCGAACCAAAGTGTCCTGAAAAAAGCCGGGAGACTTCTCCGCTGGTGTGCCGCGGCACGCACACACCACTCTTGCCCGTAGCCTCTGTGACTAGCCAGAGTCCTTGTCAGGCTGTGGAAGCAACAGGGGCTCTGTCCTCTCATTCCTCCATCTCAAAAATACAATGTTACCTTGTAGCATGATCAAGGACAGCACCTCTGTTTTAGAATCCCAGCCTACGAGGGATCGGAAGACAAAGGAGCAATAAACTTATGAGTAAAAAAAAAATCCCATACCAAAACACACACAGAGAACTTTTCAAATCAGCCTAGCTCATTGTGTTGTGATCATAGAAATATGTCCCCATGTTCAAAGTCTCTTGCTATTATTATTCCTTGTGGAACTTTTCAGTGATGTAATGCTTGTAGCCAAATTGCTTAAAGAGTGTTTATATATTTTTTCCTTATAAATCATCTATTTTTTGAAAAAGAAAAACCTATTTAACTGCAAACTAAAGATAGAATAAAGCCAAATTGCCAGCATTTGTTCAAACATTAATACCAGTAAGTGGGCCTCTGATGCCTTTCCAAGCTTATCATCAGGAAGGAATCAATAATCAACTGCTATATTTAAACCAAGTTAAAACATCCAGCTCATTAGAAGTCAAGACTTAGGAATTCCTTCCTAAGCCATTTAAGGTTTCCCTACATTGGGGTTTATATTGTAGAACTTTATAGGGATTTTTTTTTAAACATAAAGTCACTTCACCTCACATTGGGGAATGTGGGACCTGGATAAATTAGCTTTAACTACGTCATTAAAATCTTCCACACAATCAATGCATTAGATTCTCATTTGCTCCTTTATAATGCCCCACACCGCTGACATTGCAAGAGGAAGTAGCGGTGCCCCACGGAGGGAGTTAAGGGAAGGGACTCCTCCCAAGCAGCTGCGGGCAGGAAGACCTTCCCACCCCTTCCTTTCCAAGACCTCTGCTAGTCTCATCTGCCTTGCAGAAAGGAATGCTGCCTTTTGAAGATTGTCTCTGAGGGGAAAAAATGCTTGAAATGTTCTCTGAAAAGACCCACAAGTAATGGCTCCATTTAAACATAATGTTCTAGGACAATTGGAATAGAAACATTGTCCAAAAATATAATAGAAAAAAAAGAAGTTTAGCACTGTGTAAAGTACGTGTCGGCTGAAAAAGCCCCCCGCCCCCCGAAAAAGGTGCCGTCACTTTAAGTTCTGGACTTGGGGTTGTTTGTCATTGTAAACAGCAAAAACTTTGTGTTTGTGTGTCTGTCTGTAAAGCAACCACCTTCCAATTGGAGGGAGAAAAAAAAACCCTGGGGGGTGCATATGTGTAAATATTTGCTGCAGCATTTTAATGTGTTTAATTCTCTGTTTTGCTTTTTGTTGCATTGTGAATGCATTTATTGTTACCAGTGGACACTGAGTTCATTGAGACTGTTCGACTAGGTCAGGTTTTTACTTCTCTTTCTAGCAAGAAGAGACAAGATTTTGTGCATTTGTACAAATGTTAATATCACCGCAATTCCAATATAATAAAGCACTCAAATGCAAGTTCTGTGTGGTGCATTTGCATGATGGAATTTGGGCTCAGAGATTATGGCATCCACTCTGCATACAGTCTCGGGACCGCCTGGTGAACCGGGGCTTGCGCCCAAGGTTGCTGTTGTGTGGGGAAAAGTCAGGGAGAGGGTTTCTCCTTCCTAGAGTATCTCTGCATGCCTCCTTTTCCACCCAGCTTCTCAGCAAAGAGCGCTGGTAACAGATTCTTATTGGCCTGGTCACCCCTGTACTTTACTAAGGAAGGTGAAGCTTTGCCGATCTTATGCCAGACATCTTCCGTTCATGTTCCAGTTATGTTGAAGAATCAAGAAGCCGTTGTTGGCCCCATGGAAGTTCTTCACTTGACCCCTCCCCGAGTGTGGCAAGGCTTCTTGAGGTACCCTAGATGGTTTCCTCCTCCTCATTTATGGTGTTTTACTCCTTTATTCTTTTTAAATAATTCTCTTTCCTGGTTTTCTGATACTCTATGTCATTAGACCTGTGGAAGACTGAACTGTAGGCACCGTCAGAATTCTTCCGTAAATTCCTTGAAACCGGTATTACTGCGGTTTAGTCCCCTGAGACTCTGAAAGGTTTCCTAGGGGCCACTTCTACTTTCCTGTTCTCAGGACCAGAACTGCTCACTCGTTCCCTTCTTGAGTAAGTAGGGAGATCTCAGTTCACTGATATTTTTCACTCAGTTCTCATCTAGCGAGAAAACTGATAGTTCTACTGTATCTGGGGGTCATACTGTATCATCACGACTGCATTCGCACTAGCTTCAAAGGAGCATTCCTTCTGTATACCTGCTTTGTCAGCTTTGATCTTCATTTTCCTCTACGCAGATTAAGTTTGCTTAAAGAGGAGGAGCCCTGCCAGGAAGGCGAAAGGTATTGAACAGCATCAGCACCCACGGGTCCTGTACCAGTTCTGATCAGGAGGCCTCTGGGAAGACAATACTGTCGGTTCTGTGTGTGTCTCTGGAGACTGTGTTCTTGTTCTGTGGCCTACTTTGTTTGCTCAGTCATTTCTATGGCTCCACCACTTCTGATGTCCTCACCCAGCTGTCTATTCAGAGTCTCTCAATGCAAACCTCCCAAAGGAGCTCGCTGTGCCTCCATCTTTCTGTCCCTGATTCCTAGGAGAGAGAACCTGTTGACACACAGTGGACCAGGCTTTTTCCCCATCAGCTCTATCTGGGGAAGCTGGGGGATGGGGGATGAAATCTCTGACATCTGAGATGGAGAGGATTTCCCGAAACGGAGGGCAGAGAGAAACGGTGACTTTGTGAGGGTCACTGCTATGTCTAGATGTACCTTGTAGAAACCAGCCCCCCCCCAGCTATCAAGCATGTCATGGGGGGAAAGCCAAGTGGGAAGACAAGCACAGCATCATATGCAAGGCAGATGTTAGCAAACATTCGGCACGTGAACGCATGCATGAACTAATGAGTGATGGATTCTTTCTGTACTAAAGCTTGGGGCTGAAACAGAGCGTGTATTGAAGATTAAAGACAAGGCTGGGGAGTTGGCTCAGCCATTAAGAATACTTGCTGCTCTTGCAGAGGACCTGAGTTCAGTTCCTCGCACTCACATGGTGGCTCACATCTGTCTGTGACTCCAGTTCCAGGCAATCTAAAGCTCATTTCGGGTCTCAGAGGGCACCGGGAAAATTAGAGTTTTATGTACACGCTCATTAAATTAAAAAAAAAACTTTTTAAAAGTTTGAAATAATTTTATATAGCTATTTTCTCTGTATGTTGTGACTTAGTTTATGGGCCTCGATAAAGATAAGAATCAGCCCTCACTAAGAGATATTTTTGTTTTCTTGGGTATTATAATGGTTTTCCACTCTTTTGCTTTGGAATGATTTTATACTTAACTTTCCAAGAAATATATATCATTGTCACGTTCTTTTTGCAATCTCGCAGGTGTTTCTAAGGGTACTAGAATAATATCCTTGAAGGTAAGACTAAGCCACATCTCTTTTTTTAAAAAATTAACTTTTTTATACAAGATAATTAGATAATATTCTTTTCTCTCCAGCTCTTCCTAGATCCTCCCCAACCTCCACCTCCCCTTCTCAGAAAACAGCACCAACAAAGAAACAAATCAAAACAAGTTAAGAAAATAAATAAAGGAGGGCTACTGAGACCCCAAGAACAATGGCAATGGGTTTTTGATCCTACTGCACCTATTGGTTTTGTGGGAGCCTAGGCAGTTTGGATTGCTCTTTGGGCTGACGAGGGAGGGGGACTTGATTGGGAGAGGGGGAGGGAAAGGGGAGGCGGCAGTGGGGAAGAGACAGAAATCTTTAATTAATTAATAAAGAAATAAATAAATTCAAAAAAGAAAATAAATAAAGACAAGACAAGTAAAATCATGGAGTCCATTTGCGTTGGCCAGCTACTCATGAGCATGGGGCCCGTCATAGAGTGTGGTTCACATACACAGGGACACTCCTTTGGGGAGAACTGATTTTCCCTTTCCCAGCAGGGATCAGTTGTAACTCACCAGAGGTGAGACTTTGTGTTCACTTTCTCAGTGCTGAGTTTCAGGACACATTCTTGACCCCAGACTCCCTTCAAGCACTCTAGAGGCCAGCTTAAGAAGTCTTTGTGTTAAGGAAACAGGACAGGTTTTTTCTCAACAATCCTCCAAGAAAGCAAGAGAAAAATGGAACTGAGAGTTAGGGCAGGGCAGAGCAGGCTAGAGTAAGAATTGGGGCTCTGTGTGTTAACATCATGACCGTAATGCTGTCCCTGGACAGGGGCTCACCTCTGGGTTTTATGGCCCTCCCTTGTCAGGAAAGCACACTCATGGGGAAGTGGCCCAGCTCCCACAAAGAAGGCAAAGCTCCAAAGAGTGTCCACAGATAAGACCCTGGCTCTGTGGACAACTGATCTTCTATCTCCAGCCACCCGGAGCCTCAAACTCAAGGTCCCTAGACTAACAAGCTGCTGCCACTCCCCCGACCCCTCCCACCCAATCCTCTCCCCCCCCTCCCAGTCCATAGCTTCCAGTTTACTGAAGTATAGTAGATATTTGCTTCACCCATGACCTTGGACTATCTGGCTTGTAGAGGCTTCTCGGGACCCCTTATAAGGAAGGATAGAGGGTAGTAAGCTCTCTTGGGTGGTGAAGACCGAGTCAGGTGGTGTGAAGGAGCCTGTCATTGGTCCCCAGATTTCCAAGGACTCTACAACTGGATTTACTGCAGTGATATTTCATTTGTATTTTAATAAATAAAGCATACCTGAAGATCAGAGAGTAAAACAATCACTCTGGTCAGTGTTACAGACCAGGCAGTGGTGACACACACCTTTAATACCATACTAGTTTGCCATAGAAACCAGGAAGTAGTGGTGCACAGCTTTAATCCCAGTACTAGAGAGAAATATAAGACGGGAGGAAACAACTCTCAGACAGTCTCATTCTGAGGATTTCTGGGAGCAGGATCGCCACTTTAGACTGAGGTAGAAACAGAGCCAGAAGCTGGCTATTTTGCTTTTCTGACCTTCAGGTTGAACCCCAATATCTCTCTTTGGATTTTTATTAATCGTGCTACAATTTGCCATATCCTGTATTTGTGAGTATATTTCCTCCCTTTTATATCTTAATAAATACTTGGTACCCCTTAAACAGATGCATGTGAATTTCTCATAACACAGAAGAGACTGTGGGCCCCGACATTAGAAATGAGGAACCTAGAATAAAATCTCCCCTTCTCTCTTTCCTCTTTTCCTCTCCCCTACACCCTTCCCCTACCACCCCCTTCCTCTTATTTTTCTCTGTGTCCACTCCTCCTTTCTGATAAAAGATATAAAACTTGGGATCAAGAACCATGAGTACCAAATGGAACTCAGTGGCTACCAGGGAGAGACATGAAAGCACAGGTAAGAAGTTTAGAAGCCGGGGATGGAAAGAGAGCCCTGCAAACAGTCTGAGTTCTGCCCTCAATCAGGATGCTGCAGGGGGAACCTAGTCAGTGTCCATCAGATAAACAGCACCATTTGTCTGTCGTGGTTCAAGTGGGCGTCTGACACTTGGAAGCAGAAGAGGCCTAAGCAAGGTTCTAGACCTAATGCTACCTTGGAAAGCCACATTCCTTTGGGTGGGTGTTACAGCTTTAATGCTGCCCTTCCATGGGAGCTGGCAAGACTCCTCACTCCATGGACCAGGGCTTACCAGGGTGGAGGAGAAAGCGGGCTAGAGGTGGCTTTCTAGATGGAATAGCTTATATATCCCACACTAATTTCACAGACACCAAGTCCAATTTAAGTCTTCCTTAAACCATGCTTGCAAAATTAATATTCTGCTTGCTCGGGAATGCTGTCTTAGCACCTTGGTGAGGGAAAGGAGGGGGCGTTGAGGGTTCGACCAAAACTAGTGATCTATAAAAAAGCCATAAGTAAATCTGACAGTTGGTAAGCTAATTAAAAGTAAAACAAATGGGATGTTTGGGATGGGGAGATGGCTCAGTGGGTAAATCACTTGCTGTGTAAGCATGAACTCACCTTCCCAGAAGTGACAGAAGTCCACATACATTTGGAACTCATCTGGAGTACCCCAGTACTCCATCAGTGAGGTGGGAGGCCAAGTCAGAAGATGCCCCAGGAGCTCCTGAGCCAGCCAGCCTGGCGTATGCAGCAGCAGTGAGACCTGTCTCAAACAACCAGAAAGGAAGGACTGACACCCAGATTTTCACTCTGACCTTCAGGGGTATGAGTGTGCTGTATCCAGGATCTCCCCAATGCACACAAACACATACAGACAAAAATTAAGTTGTTTGAATGACTATACCCCTAGTGCCGTAGACTATTAAATACAGTCTCCAATGCCAGGTGTTGGCTACTGTCTATGAGCTGTTGTCATGGAGGCCTCTGTTAACCCTAAAAACCATACAGGCTATAGCCCCTGCTGTTGGTTAGCCAGCAGAACTAGGTGATAAGCTCATGTTGCTGAAGATATCATGAGTTGTGGTCACAGGCTATCACGAGATCAAGCTGGAATTTTAATGCAAGTTTCCTCCCGGCTGGCCCCCAGAGTGGTGGAAGGTGCCATGTGTAGGGTATTATTGCTGTCACCAACAGACTTAGTCATCTGTGACCCCTGAATGCTACCAGCAAAGTGTCCCCACTGGTGCCATAGTGATGAGTCTGTTGTCTGGGTAACCTTACAATTTCTGGTTGAACTGTATGGCCTATTGATTCTACAGGAGGATGGGCGATTTACACCTGATACTATAAACTCAGTCAGAGTCCTGTGGCTAGCCTGGTCACAGGCCTTGTAAGGAAGCGAGGACGGTAGTTTTTCTAAGTGGATGCGATGTGCCTATTAAACTGCCTTCTAAATTACAACGTTCATGCCCATAGATTAGTGCCGCTGTAGACGGCTTGGTCAGAGAAGCTCCTTTTGAGTGCAGTCAATGGTAAGCACAGGCTCACTGGTCAAATGCTGGGAATAAGTGATGGTTGAAAGGCCAGCCACAAATGGAACCTCTGCAGCACCCCCTTCAAGGCTCAGGAAACATCTCTATGGAAGAAGGGGCAGAAAAAATGGAAGAGCCAAAGGTAAGTGGACGGAGCCCAGACTTCCGAGCCATGGCATGGTGTCTGCTGTACCCCTGAATTCACAACAGCTATAATTGTTTACACAAGACTGGGCCCACAGATACCTAATCACGGAACAGGGAAGTGCTCATGAGGCGCTTTCCCTCCACGGGGATTGTATACAGCTAACGGTTGCCAGGGAAAGGACAAACAATTCTTCATGGTGTAGCCAGTGGTAGGTGCTCACCCACCTGCCGTTTAGCATGTCTTTCCCATTACTATCCCCTCACCCACCTCCTGTGATCAACCCAAAGGAAACTCATCAGCTGATTATAAAAAGAAGACGTAACAGTAGAAGAGGGACTAGCTGGGAGGAGGAAGGTCAGCAGAAGTGAGAGGGGGATAAGAGAGTTGCAGGGTGAACATGGGAAATGTATACTGTATACACATGTGAAATGTCATTGTGAAATCTACTCCGTAAGATTAATATATCCTAATAAAAATAAAGGACAAAGTGACTACCTCGATGAATGGAGAAAAGGCCTAATTTAATGTCTTTCATTCCTCCACGTGTATTGAAGTGCTATACAAAGGAAAATAAATGTAAATGAATACATTTTGGTGAAAATGATACCACTGCTTTAAACAAATAGGTGTTTGATTTTCTTACATAATAAAGAGTCTGGAGCTGGAGTCCTCGGTGTTGACTCTGAAACTTGCTGTCACCATCAATAGCTCTGCAATGCTCCTGACCACTCCCAGATGCCTGTCACCTCCTGGTAGCCTCACAAAGAGCTACTGGGGTTCTTGGGCATGTATCGATCAAGACAGGGTGGGAGAGAATCAGGGTCAAGAATGTCCTCTTCTATCAGAAAAACAAAGAACAACTCTTGTCCCTGGATAACATATCCACGTTTTGGTGTCCAGGGCTGGATCATCTGAGTATTCTTACCTTAGAAAAAGGCTGGCATCATGGGAGACAGGATCAAAATATTAATTTAGACCAACTGATGGGCTGTTGATGCTGTCTACAGGGTTTAGCTATGCCCTGTAAAACTGGCTCTCTATTTCTCGTGAGTCCAGAACCCTCTGATGGGTGTTTTATGACTGTAAACATGCCTTTTCTGAGCTCATTGGAAGCTGGCTAAATATGGTGATGTCCAGTGCTGTGTTCTGTGGTTTCTTCCCAGGAAGTGAGCATGGGAGAAACACCTGGCTCTCACTGGTATCACGGAACATGTGGCACCAAGGTGCAAACTCACAGCAATGCACAGGACCTAGAAGCCTTTGGCCGTGATGGAGGGAACCACATATCAGGCATCCAAGGGGGAGACTGAAAAGACTGAGGTGCGCTTGGGAGGAGAGTGAGGGATGCAGGACTTACTTTCTTAGAGTCTGTGTCACTGGGGTGAGCAACTGACACACCATTCCAGAGACATTCAGGCTGTCTGAAGGCCAATTGCACTTTGGACATCAAAGCTTTCCCACGACTCTGGCCCACGAAGGGGAGCATTTTGCTTGGACTTCAGACAGAGTCACATCATCATGCTAGGTTTTGGAATTACATTTGTCAAAGAAATGTTAGATTGCGGCTTTTGAATGATAGTCAATACAATTTCAATTCTCTCAGTCACTCACTTGTGTAAGCAAAACCATATTGGTTACCAAGAACCTGAAGAAGCCGTCATTTGGAAGCTGTTGCGTATGTTTATGATGCAAAAGGAAGTTTAGCTACCCGGAGTCAGAGGGGTAAGGACAAGACACAGCAGTGGAGGAGTGACATTGCTCAGGATGCTTCCTGACCTCATTACCTGAGAGGGCCAACCAACTCATTCTGAAGAAGGAAGGAAGGAGAGAGAGAGAGAGAGAGAGAGAGAGAGAGAGAGAGAGAGAGAGAGAGGAGGGGGGGNAGGGAGGAGAGAAAGAGAGGGAGGGTAAGAAGGAAAGAAGGATGGAAGAAAGGAAAGAAGGATGGAAGAAAGGAAGGGAGGAAGGAAGGAAGAAAGGAAGAAAGAAAGAAAGAGGGAGGAAAGGAGGGAGGGAGGGAGGGAGGAAGGAAGGAAGAAAGGAAGGAAGGAAGGAAGGAAGGAAGGAAGGAAGGAAGGAAGGAAGGAAGGAGAGAAAATGGTGCATGAGAAAGGCTAAGGAGTGGCTCAGAGGCAGAGCACTTGCCTGACACAGGTAAGGCCTGGGATTCCATCCCTAACTCAGGGAGAGAGGGACAAGGACTGATGGGGCCAGGATCTTTGAGTCACTGCTGGTCAGAGAGCTGCCAGGAGAGCTGACTGATCGGACAAGGACAAGTTGGTATTTGCAGGACCAAGGCCACTCCCATGTCATTAGGTCCTTGATTTGTTTTTATTTGCTTGTCTTTGTTTTGTTTCTTAAAAACAGCTGGGAGCCAGTTTGACTAAGGACAAGGGAATGAAGGAACACTGACTCACATACTTTGTCAACTAGGGGTAAGCCATGGTGGGCAAGCAGGACTCAGAGTTGGCAGCAACCTGCAGAGATCACCAAGCTGCACTTTCTCCTACCACAGCAGGGAATAGGAGGCCCATGGCCTTAAATGACTCATCCAAGGTCCACAGCTGAACGTGAATGCCAGGCCTCCAAATGACTAGGCCATGTGTTTTGTTTTCTTTCTGTATTGGCCCAACAAATTGAACTCACTACAACCATTGAAACTGAGTCCTTTAAGTTAAAGAAAACAAATAAACAAAAATTCTCTTGCAAAATCTTATAAGATCAGGAAAAAAAGAACATTTTCCCAAACCTCAAAAATAAGCTAACTGTTCACGTGTGGGTGGTTTTGATGCATTCAGAGGAAACCATCTCTGTTGTCCAGTCACACAGCTACTTTGTGCCTCTGGGTGAACAGCTTGCTCAGAAGTCCAGGGGAATGTGTTCTGGGAGATCATATTCCTACGGGGTCGCCAAGTCCAAACCCTGGGCATTAAACATTCATGATGGAATGACAATTCCCAGTTTATTGTGCCTGGGCTGCTTTTGATTAAGTCAAGCATCATTTACTAATAAGAGATTAAAATATTTAGAATCACATTAAAGAGTTTCCACAACTGATCTCCCAAAGTCACTTAGTTGTACTTACGTTTTAACTATTTTAGAGTTTTTCTGAAGACTTAAGTGTCGTATAGATTCATCAAGGACAGGATAAAAATAAACACTGAGCATGTGTAATGCATTAAGAAGTGTTCTTTAAACATATAAACCCCATGGATCACTAGAAAGACAATGAGACTTCATGAAATCGGCCTTCCCAGGTCTGAACACTGGCTCTGCTCTTAGATGTCTCGCCCACAACTAACCTCTAAAGGTGTCGGTTACTGCACATGCAAAGTCAGACAACCATACTCTTCTCGCAAGACGACGTGGCCTGCCAGATGTACAGAGTGGGAAGCATGTCGATACCGGTTAGATGCGGAACGCCTGCCACAGACTCATAGGCTTCAACCCTTGGGCCCAGCTGGCTATAGGGGGAGGCTACAGTGGCTGGCTGGGTCATTGGAGAAAGGCCCATCTCATATCTGCTTCCTCTTCTTTATACCCACATGTTTCTACCACACAGCCCAGCACCGCTTGACAATGCCTTCCCCACAGGGATGGGTTGTAACCCTGAAGCCAGGAGCCCCAGATAAATCTTTCCCAGAATACCCCTGCCATGGCTTTTGTCACAGCTATGAGAAAAGCAATGTATGTAGTGAACCAAGTGACTTAGACTTTTCTCCACGCCAACTGCTAAACATAGTCACCAAGTGGGACTGTCCATGCCCTGAAATTTGGGAAAATTGCAAATTCTATAGTAGCTAGATCTGTATTTTCCCTGACATTGGTGCTGAATTGGGAGGTTCTTATAGAACCAGAAGAAACCCTGTCTGGCCACCCTGACTGCTATGGAGCCATCACCAATGATGATGGATCGCCATGTCCTTCAGTTACAGGTCACCACTGCTGTGACAGTATTTCAGTTTCTCATAAGTGGATCCCCTTTTTGTCTATGTTTTAATTTAGGGTTATAACCAACTTAAAAACCTAGACTACTGTCCTCATGAGAGCTTTGAACACACAGAGTGCTCAATAAAAATTTATCGAGCCGCTCTGACCAGCTGACACTGGGTTAGCTATCATATCAGGCACTGAGAAGGATTGAAATTATTCGAGGAAAGAATCTTCCATGCCCTAGGTGGGGAGACTACATAACAAGCACAGCAGTAGTGATACAAAGGCAGCTGTGGTGATCTTTGCAGAGTTCTTCCTCCCCAAATCCAAGGAAGGGAGCCACAAAACAATTGACTTTAACACACACACACACACACACACACACACACAAACACAAATCAAGTTAAAAGGTTCATCTAAAAAACAAAGACAGATTAACAGTTTAGTACAGGAGAAAGGTCTATCTTACAGGGACTGGCTAAGTAACCTCTACATCTGCCTCAGGGTCACTTAGATCAAAGGAAGGAAAACGCAAAGCCCCCAGCTTCGTATGTGACATGGGCAGCAGGGACATGGGTCAGCCAAACACTGATGGGACAGTGGGCAATAAGAAGATGCAATACAATCAGAAGGTGGCAGAAAGATGCTTTGGGACCTTCTCTTGTCTCTAGTGCATGTCTAGACTAGTGCATGTCTCTCCAGCTGCCCTGCATGCTGGTCGCCCTAGGCATGCCTATGGAAGCTGCTCTGCCTGGTTGGTGGTACTAAGCATGTCTTCCACCGTTCAAATTTTTGAACGGTCCCTTTCTGGGGGTAGAATCCAGCCTTTAAGGCTGTGTTGCTCCTGATGTATTTACTTGATGCAAATGCATCTGGGGATCCTGGGAGATTCTGCTTCCTAGCAGAGAACAGGCAATTTTATGATCCATAGAAAGCTGAAGCAAATTTCATTTTTCTTTTTTTGTTCTCATGAGAGAAACAGCCGTTATATGCATTTGATTGTCTGAAGTGGCTGTCTTGCCTTAGAAATCACTGTATTAATCACACGGGAGGGTCACAGAAGGAGGAGTTATAACCAGAAAAATAAATAAATAAGAAGAAACAAAGCAAAGAAGAGGGAAGCCACGAACACCAAGTCTCGAGTCATTATAGTGCTTATGGGATAGTACCCAGCACCGTACAGTCTGCGGAGGCCCCCTCGCCCTGATACAAAAGCATACACATGTGTCTTACTAAGTAAGGAAGTGAACGGTTCGGAGAACCAGAAACCCTAAGTTCATTGGTTCTCAAAGTATGGTCTGAAGAACCTCAGCATCATCCTTGCCTGGGAACCTGCCAAAAAGCAGCATCATAGGTTCCATCAGACATTTCACACTGGGTGGGAAACCCAGTGACCCATGCTCTAAAGCGCTCAGGCGACTTGGATTTGAAAACTACCAACATCATGTAGGGTCAGTTTGACCCATCAGAAAGTCAGAGCAGGGCACAGAGCTGAGGAAATTTCCTAGAAAAACTAGAACATAGTACAAGTGTCTGACTTGAATCATTGCTCTTATACTCAAGGCAGACAGTCAGAGGCAATGGTTGAGAAATTTAATTGTTTAAACATCGAGGAAAGAACTGGGGCTGTAACTCAATGGTGGAATGCTTGCCAGCATGTGCAAAGGCTCAGGCTTAATTGTCGGTGCTGCAAATAACAATAATAATATGTTTTTAAACATGAAGAGCCAGAGAGCGGGACTGGAAAGATGACTTAGTTGGTAAAGGCCCTCCACACGGTGTGTCGACCCAAGCTACCCCTAGCACCCATGTGAAAAGCCAACATGGTAACATGTGCCTGAAGTGACAAGGCTAGAGAGGTAGAGACAAGGGGGATTCTGGGAACTTGCTGGCCAGTGAATAGTGCCAAACTTTGAGCTCAAAGTTAAGTGAGAAAGCCTGTCTCAAGATACAAGATAGAAGACAACTTTAACTTTCTAATGTGCACATGTCTCCCCAAAACCAACCTGCACATCTACATATACCTTCCAACATGCATAATATCTCTCTCTCTCTCTCTCTCTCTCTCTCTCTCTCTCTCTCTCTCACACACACACACACACACACACACACACACACACACACACATCCAAGAAGAAAGATCGATAAATTTTGCTTCTTAGGATGAATCTAAGCAGTGGGAAGCATTGAAATATTTACTGATGTGCGTTTCCAGACCGTGCAGACACAACACATCTGCAAAGACCCTGACTGTTTCTCTGCTGAGTCACACATGGTGTTGTGGAGCTGCTTCTCTTGTTCCAAGGTCTAAAAGATAGTTCTGCCACTGGGCCATTTTGTTTAATTTTTGTTAACTTACCGTTTTGGTTTACAAAATGCTTAATGAGCAGAGCATCTCTTATTTACCCTGTAGTACATTCAGCTCTTTCAACTAAGGGATGAATTTCTGCTCCCTTTCTGAGTGTTCACATATAAGATGCATTGGGGTTCCCTTTTTTGTATGCAAGCAGCCAAAACATACAATTAGACCTTGCCCACTTCTTCAGAACAAGGGGCCGGAATAGACATAGGGCAGGACTATGCAATTTGTGTGTTCAGGACCCATGAAACCAGTTAAGGGAGACTCACTTAAGTGAAGTGCGCTGTTCTTTAACACCAGCTCTGCCACACAAAGAAAATCAGCATTGTGACCTTCTCCCTGAAGCCTCTTTATCTCTTGAATAGAACTTTCAGTATCAGAACCAGTTTTCAAGTTCTGTCACTTAAGACAAACCATGGCCCTCCTTTCTCCTTCCTTCAGGATCCTGTGGTATCATATGATAAAAACTACCCTTAAAGCTTATACAGTATTGGTGATGTGTCCTGATAGTGGCATGTAGGCCAGTGTCAAGAAAAGCTTGACCAGAATGGACCTGAGCAGGCCAGTCTAAGAGGCCTGAGGAAATGACCCAGGTTCCATCTAAATCTAAATGCCGAGCAATCGGATCCAGCAGACTTTGCGTCTAGGTCGATCTCACCTAGTAATGATTATTGCGGTTGTGAAAAGGGTGATGAATGGGTGATGTTCGGGTAAAATATCTTCCAGGAGCCGTGAGAATGCACACATGCACCACACGTGTGTCCTTCCTGCTGCTTTTTAGTGGGGGAACCCTGGAACGATTGTTTTCATTCTACTGAGTGAGAGGTTGAGGGTGGAAAAGCCCCCAACACAAGGTTTTCTCTTGTGGATAGGCATCTCCCTTGGTGAGTCATTCAGTCCCTTTGAGCAGCCAGCTCTTGAAGAATAGTTCCCTCCTTGTGACCTAGAATCTGACCACTCTCATAATCTCCTGCCTCCCGTCCCCACCACGTACGCCTTAGGCTTCAGTTCTATCCGAGCGCTCATTCACATTTATGTTAACCGATGAATACACAAACCAGCTCCCCTGCCTCCCTACTTCGAATATGGCCTCAGGACATGGGGCTGGTGTGGCAGAGGTCCATCCTTGGGTTTCATACCTTCAACTCCCTCAGATTATCAGTTCTACGAGACATCAAGGCCTCGTAGTTTTGTTTGGACCATGAAACCTGAATCTGCCGCTGTTTGCCCTCTTCCCCTCTCCATAGCATCTTGTCACCTCAGTGTTAGGTGACCGTTGCACCGAACCTGCTCCCATACTGCCTTTCATTTCTTCTCCTGCTGTCCTGCCCATCACTCCTTCCTCAAATACAAGCATCTCTGCTTTCTCTTGATCAGGACCAACAAGTCACAGTTTCCGGAAGAGGAAGAGCAGGGGATCAGAAATAATGAAGAAGATAGGAAGTTGGAGTCAGGAGATCTTGCATAAGCTACCACTTATGCTAAGCAAGTTTATTAAAAAGTCCAGTGTCACCACGTAGTGGTGGCGCACTCCTTTAATCCTGGCACTCAGGAGGCAGAGGCAGGTGGCCCTGTGAGTTCAAGGCCAGCCTGGTCTAGAGAGAGAGTTCAAGGACAGACAGCGATACAAAGAGAAACCCTGTCCTGAAAAACAAAATCCAGAACCAAAAACCAAAACCAAACAAACAAAAGTCAGTATCTTATATTTGTAGAAATAAGACAGGGTCGGCAGAAGGCTATACTACAAGAGGACAAAGTCAGCAGGAAGCTAATCAAGCAGTATTGCCCAATCGGAACATAGGATGTCACAAGTTCAAATACTTAGTGGCCTTGGGACTGATAACCACAGCCCTTCAAGGGAGAGAAAAGTCAGGTATCTGGGATCCAGAACCACAACTCCTCTAAGGCCACCCCAGTCTGATACTGGCCTTGCCATGCATGTTCTTAGTTTTAGACATGGAACAGCTCCTTCTCCATACATCAGGACCTCAGGGAAAGACTTAGAAAGGCTGAGGCCAAAACACTCTCTGCTTCCCTTTTTCCTTCTTATTTTCCCCTGACAGGCCTGCAAATATTTACACAGTACATGTATGAGTACAGACACGGACCCACTCATGTTCAAATACACACCACTCCTGCCTTAACCCATGAGCCTTCTTCACTACACTCCAGGCAAAGCTCAAGCATCAGGGACTTTAGTACAACTGAGACAAAAATCTGCAAGTTCTCACCACTATCTCTTCATCCTCCGCATCTTTCCCTACCTTTATGCTTCAATCCGCCATCCCAGAGCTGATTGCCAACTTGCAGAACTGCCCCTTATCCGCTTGTTTATAGACATTCCTCTGCCCAGAGTCCCTCCCGACTCCTCCACTCTGTCGGTGCCTGTCAAGTTCCCACATTCTCCAAGCCTAGGCCCGCTGCCCCTTACTGTGGGTTGGAATTGTGTTTCCTTCTTCTCTCACAATGCTTTAGCGTAGCAGGATTTTTCTTGCAGGCCTCCACCCAGCTCCCAAATGATGACATCGAGACTTATTGCTAGTTATGAATGCTCAGCCTTAGCTTAGGCTCCTTTCTTGCTAGCTCTTATAACTTAACCTGGTTCTCTTCATCCACATTTTGCCTTGGAGCTTTTTACCTTTCTTTCCTTCTATATATCTTAGTTTCACTGCTTCTCCTGCTGGTGGTTGCCTGGCTTCTGGCCCCAGGTTCTCTCCCCCTTCTCTCTTAAGCCTGGATTTCCCCTCCTACATACCTTATTCTCTTTGCCCGCCAGCCCCACCTCTCCCTCTCCTGCCTAGCTGTCGGCCCTTTAGCTTTTTATTAGAACAATCAGCTGCCTTAGGCAGGCAAGGTGAAACAAACGCAACATATCTTTACATCATTAAACAATGCAGCGAAATATAACACATTTTACATCATTGACAAAGGCAGCATAAACAAACGTAACACATCTTTGCCTAGTTAAAATAATATTCCACAACACTTTAATCATATTTTTACCATGGTACTATCACATGTCAGTATTTACATGTCTGTTTCACTCTCCTACTAGACTATCACGTCTGTGGAACTGTACTATAACTTACTCATTTCTGTTATCCCATATGGTACCCAGTAGAGTACTTGGCACTGAGAGAGAGCTTGGAAATGTGTTTGAGTATATGCTATTAACTTCTATAATAATGTCAACAAAATTCTCTTTCTTTCTCTCCCTCTCCCCACCTCTCTCTCTCTCTCTCTCTCTCTCTCTCTCTCTCTCTCTCTCTCCCCACCTCTCTCTCTCTCTCTCTCTCTCTCTCTCTCTCTCTCTCTCTCTCTCTCTCTCTCACACACACACACACACACACACACAAAACCGCAACACAAAACAAAATATAATTATAATAGTCTTATTTAAGAGTTTTGATAATCGCTTGCACAGGTATTTCCCCTAATGATGCAGATAAGTCCCTCCCTTTCCCCATGGAACTTCACAGATAGTCCAACAGTGAAGAACATGTAAGTTGAAAACCCTCAGAAAAGTTCTTAGCCATTTTTCTTTAGTTACCACTGACCTTGTCCTGGAAGAAAACCATTGATCCAAGAGTCTATAAGAGTTCTCCACCCTAAGAGAGATGTACACATCCTTCAGGCAGACACATGGGGCTCCTTAACTTGCATTAAACTCAATGGTACTGTGGTCCATTTAATCCAGTGGGTCCCATATTGGCCATTTTTCTGACCTCACACCCAATAGTGGCCTTAGGGCTAATGAATTTTACTGGATATGTGTATTAAGTATTGCAGAGGTTGGGAAGAACTTTCTAAGTTGGCTGTCCTATTAGGCTCTCATGCCATCCCTTAGTTACTGTTTTCAGGCCCTCTGCTCAATCTCAGCTTCCCATTTAGTCTGGGCCCTCCAGTCTGTTTCCGGGCTAGATAAGAACAAACGTCTGTCTGTATTTACCTCAGTGTAGCTAAGACAGTTTTTGATCGAGGCATTGTAAAAAGCTCATAGGTGATAAGCTGCAGAAATGCAATCAAAGCCCTAAAAAATGTACATTAAATTCTGAACAAAACAAATATTGAGTTTTAAGAAAGGACTAAATAGACACTGGGGAGCTGGCAATGAGGTTTTTAAATTATTAAATACGAAACAAAGTTCTTTTATTCTATATTCTCCCGGATGGTTCCTTCCTGAGACACAGTATCTGGAAGCCAGAACAATTCTAACCCTTTGATTGGCAAGAGATGTTCAGGAGACTCTATAATCATTGCTCCTTATTTTAAACAAGCCAAGTTAGCCACTCTTCACAACGCTTTGATGTCTCTCTTCTCCGTGGCCCCATCTGCTGAAGGAAGCACAGAAAAGACCTTGCTGGCTTTAGCTTCAGATTTTCTTTTATTGGCAAAATACAGCTAGACAAAGTTGCACACATTTCATGTCCTACAGTAGGACCTAGATCTGCGAAGTGGGATGTGAAAGCATTCTTTAATTCTTTACAGTCAGACGCATGCTGCTTGCCAGTGAAGGCGATCCTAATAAAGCCACATTAAAGCAGCATCTTCCTCATGCCTTATCTTTGTTTAGAGAAACGCAGATTGATGGCTTAGCTGACCTGCTGATTGATCTTTCCATCTATCAGCATATGAGAGGGCTGAATAATAGAAGTCCATTTAGGTCCCTGCAGACCTATAGCTACATTCAGATAGGAGCAGTTATCAGGCAGCCACAGCGGTTTGAAATGGTGGCCAAGGGTGGACAATATTGGCTTCCATGGTTTTACAACTTCTTTATCCCCATCTCTTTGCATTTGAACATACAAGTTCTGTAAGTGACTTGTATAGAATAAAATGCCCCGTGCCCCCCCCCCCCCCCCCCCCCCCCCCAC
>NW_026067970.1:4439810-4494808 GCF_014885135.2 Alexandromys fortis
TCTTCCTCTTCTTCTTCTTCTTCTTCTTCTTCTTCTTCTTCTTCTTCTTCTTCTTCTTCTTCTTCTTCTTCTTCTTCTTCTTCTTCTTCTTCTTCCTCCTCCTCCTCCTCCTCCTCCTCCTCCTCTTCTTCTTCTTCTTCTTCTTCTTCTTCTTCTTCTTCTTCTCCTTCTCCTCCTTCTCCTCCTCCTTCTCCTCCTCCTCCTCCTCCTCCTCCTCCTCCTCCTTCTTCCTCCTCCTCCTCTTTTTCTTCTTCTTTTGCCACAGGCAAATACTGTAGATTCATAATTCTCTGCCCCACGCTTATAAAATGCCCCCAGAGATGTTACCTTCCCTGGGCTCTGCTTCTACATAAGGAGTGACTTCAGTGTTAATCATCAAGTAACTATGAAAATATTATTTTGCTTTTTTTTTAAAATATAAACTTCAAAGATAGAGTTCCACACAAACGAATGGAGTCAAATCCCTGTCATTCTCTTGATCTCAAAAACTGGGTTACCTTCTCCTAAATGGTTTAAAATCTCCCAGAACGCCATCGGGCCACAAAGAACAGACTGGCTAGAATCATTTACTCTGTATCTGTAGGCCACTGCTCCCACCTCAAACTGAGGTGCCCCCCAGAGGTTTCTAGAAGGCACTTACCTCATCAGCACATTAAGAAGACATTAAGGCCTGCTGAATATCCACCCTTACCCCCTTCCTCCTTGCAAACCTTGCTGCGCAGCCCCGCCTGAGACCAGGATTCATGGGCTCTGACTTCATTCGACTTGGAAACTAGCAAATGGCGAAACTGACCGAGAAACTTGTCATCAGGCAGGGCCTTTGTGAAATGGCAGTCTGATTAGCCATTTCATATTTTTGTTATTTCTTTTGCGATTCACGTTAAAAATATGTTCCGCGAGTGGCCGCCCGCTGGGAGCAAGGAGCCCCTGTCACTCAGCAGTTGCTCGGTGAGCTAATAAATATCTGCGCCAGCCGTCTCGCCTCCTGCCTCAGTTCCCTCATTCTCGCCCCACTGCTGTGAGGCCCGACCCTCACAACAGTCTCCAAGCTCTGTGGGGTCCTGAGGATTACCAAAGCAGGAAGGGGACATCGCCCACCCGGGAGCCTCCACTCGACAATTTTCCTTCAGAGGCCTCTCTCTTCCTCCGGTCTATGAGGTCACCCAAAGATGGGTGTGGAAAGCTATCTTCAAGGACACGTTATCATAAGCAGCCAATCCCCTGAGAGAATTTCAGCCTCCGAGACTCCTAACGGGAAAAGACCGTTCAGTCCACTAAGCCACATCAGCTGGAGCTGGGAGGGACCCAGCTCACATCTGCGGAACAGCTTGGACCAGGACCGTATGTTCTGTCAGCGTTTAGGTGGGGCCCACTCTACAGCCCTTGCCAAAATTTCAGCCGGGTCCTCCCTGCTCCCCACCCTGGCCCACGCTCATCATCTTTACTGAGCATCTCAGGAAAGAAACAGTAACCTTCCCTAAAGTGGCTCACCCATCTTCCTCTGCCTTAGGAAAACAGGCGGGAGCCATCAAAACATGACGGGAGAAGATGCTGTTCCGGCAACCAGCACTACAGTCATCTTTCTCATGATGCTGCCTTCTTACCCTGTGGGTTGCTAAGGGGAGAATGAGCAGCCGAGAGAGAGAGACTGGTCTGTTCTGCCCCACAATAAAGCTGCATTTTTGTTTAGGACCAAGGGTTGTAACCCAGCTTATAACTGGAAATTTCAAAAGAAAGACTTCAGTGGCGGTACTAGACCCTCCCTCAGTCTGAGCTTGGGGACCCAAAGTACTATGTTTTTCCTAGAGCTTCCTGATAGATTTTTGCTAAGTGGGGCTATAGTGGTATATTATTTGTATTTTAATAAATAAATCTCACCTGAAGACTAGGGGCAAAGCTAAGCCACTAGAGGCCAGGCAGCAGTGCGACACACCTCTAATCCCAGGACTTGAGAGACAGAGGCAGATGGATCTCTGTGAGATCAAGGCCACCTGGGCTACACAAGACCAATGCAGAAACAAATCCAGGTGGTAGTGGCCTACACCTTTAATCCCAGCACTAGGGAGTCATATGCCTTTAATCTTAGCACTAGAAGGAATATAAAATAAGAAGAGAGAGAGGTTCAGTCTGCTCGGTCTGTGGCTCCCCAGCCTTGGTAGAGGTAAGGCTGCCTTACCTTTGGTAGAGGTAAGACTTCTCTAGTCGCTTGTCTGCCTTGCTTTTCTGGTTTTGGGGTTGAGCCCTAGTTTCTGTCTCTGGGTTTTTATTATTTGTACTACAAGGGGCCAACACTTTTTGTCTATTGCTTGTCACACGCATCTCTAGGAGCAGATTTGGTGGTTTTAATTCCTTAGAAACCTAAAAACAAAGTTAGTCTCTCGGTCTGACTGCAATAGGCGAATGGCAAAGACAACTTTCACTACAAAACCATGGCTTGTGTGACAGGAGGTGACCAGAAAGGGAAATAGAAGCTAGCAGTGTGGTTATCCTTCAATGCTCTCTTACGTTTTAACTAGTGATGGGTTGAATCTACAAAACAACAATCACTTTAAAGTCCTTTATTTCAGAAATGAAGCCCTGAGCAAACAGGCTTCTTAAACATCAGTGGTGCTGCCCAGACTTGGTCTTGGTCTAGGAATGGGATTTGCTTGCAGCAGAAAGTCTCCATAGATGCCCTCACATAGATGTCCAAATTATCGGGCATTCGATGTGCCCTGGGAGAGTGGTACCCTTGACTTTTCTTTTCTTTTTTTAAAGATTTATTTATTTATTATGTATACAGTATTCTCAGTACTCTGCCTGCAGGCCAGAAGAGGGCACAGATCTCATTACAGGTGGTTGTGAGCCACCATGTGGTTGCTGGGAATTGAACTCAGGACCTTTGGAAGAGCAGCCAGTGCTCTTAACCGCTGAGCCATCTCTCCAGCCCCTACCCTTGACTTTTCTAACTCGTGGAGAATGTAAGAAAAATCCACATATTTGTTTACGTTCTTTCCCTCACACATAAAATGGTAGGTAAAGAAAGCAATTTACTTTAGAACAATTTGTGCAAAGCCTTGAGAAATAACCTAGCAAGGAAGCGTGATGATGAACTAACCTAGCAGGGGAGCGTGATGAAGTGATGGTGCACAGGTGCTTGATGGTTGGGATGAAGCTTTCTAACCTGGTCCTTGCTGGGTAGAGAGGATACAGAGCCTCCCCACAGCCTAGTACACTGTCAATGAGCCCTCTACTCAGAACTGAGCGTCTCTGACCCCCTCAGTACTGTTTGTAATTTGTGATTTCTTACCTAAACAAAATGAAACAGAACACTCCAGAAATACAAAGGATAGTTTAAAAAGTGATTCTCTTTTAAACTTTTAAAATTACAATAATAGTTATTAATACTAAAATATGCTCCTAGTGAAAAAATACTTCTAGCTACATCATAAAAATCAGAGCTTCTTCAATTTTTCCTCCAAAATCCCATTTGGTCCTAAATTTTTTTTAAACAACTCCAAGTATAAGCATATATAAAGTAAATATACAAATCAAACACTAATAATAAGTGACAAATCAATTTTATAGGCATTGTATTTGGTATATACAATGTTACTATTTATTAAACATGTTGGCCAATTCACATTCTAATAAGAGGGATATAGCTTAAATTTAAATAAGGAATTATATCTTTGCTTAATATTTCTACTGTATCTTTAAAGTTCTTCAGAATTGATCAACATTTTGATTTTAAAAACTGCAGTAACAAAGATATCCTTTATGTAAATATAAATATGTAGTTTAAAATGGCAGTGGCACCTTTAGTGTCGTTTCAGAAACTGCTGGAAAGTCTGTCCTATTCCCAAACGAAAGTTGATTTGAGAATTTGTTTCTATGAAACACAAATCAATAGCCTACACGGCAGTTTTGAAAATCAAACGTTCTAACAGACTTCAATCAATCTGTAGACATTCTAATGTGATTCTTCCATCCTGCATGTTGATGAGAGAAAATACTAACTCCATAATAAAATACTTCTCCGTAACGAAACCATCACGTTTCTATTTGAGCGAAACACTTGGGATGTACAGTAAAGAACCCTGCGATTCATGACGTGAACAAGCCTTTCTTCTGAGGCAGCATCTTTCAGGCAACGTCCCTCAGCTTCGTGAGGTGTGGAAACAAGATGAGTGCATATATTGTGTGCTGGTTTTCTGGGCTCCGGTAAAATCATGTGATTCAACTCGCACCTGCTGCCAGAAACACCCCAGATTCACTGTCTCCTTGATTTTTTTAAATTAATTTTAGTATTTTATGCCTTTAGAAAACTCTTGGTGTTTCCAAAATTTTTGCAACACCCACATTCTATTACATGCCTTTAGGATCACACCCCTACACTTGAAGAATCTGTGGCATGAATACATAGTTTCGTTTTTAATGAATACACACACACACACACACACACACACACACACACATATATATATATAAGCTGTTTGGACAGATATATGTACGAATGGCAACTGGCTAGTCTTGCATGTAGGGCAGAGTCACTAGGGAGATTTAATTTCCTCTTCACCCTTTTCTGTGTGATGTGACTTGAATTTTAATTTACAACACCCATTACTTAAAATTAAAAAGGAAACCGTTAGGGTTGGAGAGATGGCTCCACCTCTCTTAAGAGTATTTACTGCTCTTGAGGAGACCCAAGGCTCATTCCCAGCACACATATACAGCAGCCCACAACTACCTGTAGGCCCAGCACCAGGGACTCTCTGGTTGCCGTGGGCACTTGCACAGCTGTGCGTGGTGCACATAAACATTTGTGGGCACACACACCTGCACAGAAATAAACATAATCAGCTAACCTTTTTTAAAAGAAAAAAATATATATAAACTGGAGAGATTTCTCAGTGGTTGGGCACACTGGCTGCTGTTCCAGCAATCCTGAGTTCAATTCCCAGCAACCACACAGAGGTTCACAGCCCCCTACAGCTGTAGTCTCATGAGATCCGATGCTCTGCTCTGGCGTGCAGATATAAATGCAGACAAAACACATGTGTACATAAAATGCATAAATAAATAAAACTTTTAAAAGGAAGAAATAGGCTTTTCAATGAAAATATTTTCCCTGACACTGATTTTGTGCACATTTCTGAACTGTATTGGCTCATTCACTCCTCAAAGAATAAAAGGCCTGAAGGTCTTGGTCCTCAAAGGACCTTTACAGAGAGAGGAGTACAAAAGTGTCTGATGTAAGTGACAAAGATGTGTTCAATGGACCACATCTAAGACGTTCGAAAATCTCAGCCTCAGTAGTTTTTGGAAATATTGTGGGAGTACTTTATTAACTAAAACCCCACACATTCAGAACTTACAAAGTCTGCGTGAAAATTATCTTTTTGAGTTAATAACTATGATAGATTTATCAAGCAGCAAATAAGCTGAACTTCAGGATGAATGCTTTATATCTGAGAGCCTCAGGACGGAGCCTCTCAGGAGCGCGGGACGCTGTTCTTACTCCTATGGAGACCCACTTCATGCACAGCCAGGCACGCTACACTTGCTTAACCAGAACAGAAGTGGGCACTTATCATCGAATGGCTGGATAGTGCGAGGCTCCCATGTAAATGAGAGTTATCAATGGTCTTTGGAAGTCGCCTTAGCGAAGGTGTTATCTTCATTCTTAAAACTAATACAACTGCATTCTTCTCAGGTTTTGAGCTACGTCTCTCTTTCCTTTGATTAGTGTGTGAGAGAGTACCATGTTATCTAATTTCAGATTTAATTAACAGAGTGTAAACTGGCGTGAGAATGTCGGGTGAAGAGTAGTCAAAGACATTTCACCCAGAAACTGGGATTCTGGGACATGCTCTCCTTTTGGATTCCCCTTGTCTTATTTGAAGGCATGGATGGCTTCCAGTCATTTCACCATAAAATGTCATTTCTCCCACACACGTATTCTTCGGTCTCGCATCCTTTTTATGGGCAACATCTTAACAAGCATGGTCATTGTATTTCTTTCCATTTGCAGAAGTATTACTTCTGCAAGGAAAGAGCCCTGGGAAGCTAAGAAAGCCAGACGTTCTTTACAGGTTTTAATCAGACAATGGTGGTGAGCTTCCACAACAGAGAACAAGTGTGTGGCTACAAGTTTCTCTTTGAACTCCGTAGCTGAAGGGGTATCATTGCACCGAGTCAGCCGTCTGTTTTCCACCTGACATCCTCCACCACAGGGGAATAACTCCACAGTCTCTTAGAGCTGTCACCAATTTGAAAACAGAAGATGATTTCTGTACAAAGTCTCCATCTTTGACATCTTCGAATTTGTTGAGACTCAGACAGGAAAGGAGGAGCACATGAAACGTTCCAGCCCAAACGCATGATCGTGCTTCCGCTACGACAATGCACGGATACGCAAAGCCATGGGCCGCTGTGGAACCTTGCCTTGCATAGACAACATTAACTTTGGGCCCCCTTCTTGCTGCTGCCTGGATTCTTTCTCCCACGGCACATGCATGCATCCACACCTGAAGTATCACAGTCGGCAGGAGGATAGTCCTCAAACTTAAACCATTCTTAGGAATGGATTGAAACTGTGCATTAGGAAGACCTAGACTCGGACCTCAGAGTCCACGCATGAGGCTCTTCCTTGTGGGCTGTGAAGTCAGAAGTCTGTCAGCGGTGAGTGACCGAGCCCTAGCCAGTCCTTGTGGTAGGTATCGAGGCTGCTCCCGCCATGATTACGGACTGAATTGAGCAGCTGATGCTCTTCTGGATATGGAGCTTATAAGGGAGTAATGGGGGGCAGCTAATTCCCTTAAGCCTCTGTCTTATCTTTACTGTTGTTAATTAATGCCTTCTAATCCAGTGACTAAATGCTGAGTGACCATCAATTACAATGTTCTGAGAATTAAAAATTCGGCCATTTTAATTTTGTTTAAAAAATAGGCATTTTCTTTCTTTTTTCTTTCCTTTCACTTGTTTATTATATTTTGGTAGAATATAGCATTAACTATAATCTTCCCAAAATATTTCATTAGAGTAAAAACCTCCCCCCCCCCACAGGATTATTGGTTTGAACCAGGACAAAGGATGGACTCAAGTAAGAAAAGGGCATTGCTCCCAACTCTGCCTGCCGCCAGGCTTTCATAGAGCTTGCCTGGTTCTCCGGGTAGGAGAGGGTTCCTAGACTCTGCTTTTCTACACCTAATAACTAACCCTTCCAGTCCCCAAGCACGTGTTTATCAAGGTGGGGACCTTTTTTCTTCCAATTATTTAAAATTCTTCACTGCCTTTACTTCCTGTGAAACAGAGCAGGGCTTTCATTAAGAATATTTATGGGAAATAATGTATTGGCGGTGTTGAAGGCATTACCTCTTTTGCCAAGTGAGTTGTCTGGATGCGAATGTGCAGGTACAGGGTTTATCAGCAACACTCACTAATGGAAAGTACTAATCAAAACTTTTCTACAGCAGTAAACTTTTATATTTTTAACCACTGGATTCCAATTAAATGTATTCAATATAGCAAGCTTTGATTAAGCAAATTTAAAAAGAGATTATGTATACACCCCCGTGGAAAACAAGGCCGGTTAGGTATGCAGACACTTGTATATTCTTAATAGAAGTCTTTACCTGAAGGTAAAACCCAATAAATTGTAGCCTGTAATGTGCCTCGGACTGTGTTGATTTACCTGTATTACACAGTCAGCAGAAACCAGCAGTACCAGGTACACACCACACTTATATATTCTGGGCGTATAAAATGCATATAAAAGATCCTTTTTTCTTTTTATAAAGAATTATTGAATTTCATTAGGGCACATTTTACTCTAAAAAAAAGTTTTTTGTGGACCGTGGAACACACTGATTGCAAATAAAGGGTGACAAGCAGTGCCCGCGCCTGTAAAGGGAGGAAAACTCACAGCGTGGAAAAAACACCAGGAATACAAGATTTGCCCATATCCTAGTATGCAGTTAGCAAGATCTTTAAAAACTTCTCCCTGCTTTCACTAGCATGTAAATATTTTCCTAATTGACTCAAAAAAGATATTATGTTATTTAATTGAGTCTGTTAGGAGAGGGCTGGGAATAGACGAATGAAAATCATTTGGGACTTTATTTCATTAAAAAAAGTCATTTTCCTCATCTGAGGATTTAAACACAACATCTTTGCAATTTCCAGTGGAAAAAAAAATCACAAGTTTTTCATATGTGGGACCTCCCCCCCCCCCCCGGCCCCTTTCGCCTTTAAGTTTTAGGATTAGTTGCAGCCTTAGAAAAATATTTAATTCTTTTTATACTGTG
This sequence comes from Alexandromys fortis, assembly GCF_014885135.2. Classification (NCBI taxonomy): domain Eukaryota; kingdom Metazoa; phylum Chordata; class Mammalia; order Rodentia; family Cricetidae; genus Alexandromys; species Alexandromys fortis. Next base: position 4,448,099 of record NW_026067970.1, read on the forward strand.
ACAAGGCGTAATGAATCCAGGCGGAGTGTCTAAAGAAATAGAAGAAACCTCTTGACAAGCGAGAAGTCTCCCAGACACCCATTCCTGTCAGGGTTTTCCAAACCCACCCATGAGCAGGGGCCACATCTGAGGAGAGGCGAAGGGCAGGGCTTCTTTCCCTGACCTTTGTGGGCTTTAAGTAAGAACTGGGCTCGTTGCTCGTCTCTCGGAGTGTTTAAACGTCCCTATTGGGCGCAGTGAGGATTGTTCGCATAGCACAGTCTGAACGCAGAAACGCTCATTGCTTCTGTCTCCGTTGCCTGTGTTGTTCATCGTCCACCTTCGGCTGGTTGCAAAAAGTCATGCCGGTCGTTTTTGTCTTCTCTTTAAAATAATGTCACTACACAGGAATCTTTGTAGGTGTCCTATCGTGAAGACCCACGCCGCCTTTAGAGACGTCCCCGCAAACACTGCCTGTCTAGAGCGGAGAAGGGAAAAATGAGGTGGGCCACATTACTCATCGGTTCTAATCTCATATTTTAGAAAGTAAAAAGGTTTCAGAAAAGACTTTTTTCTTGCCTTGGGGTCCTAACTTTATAGATGAAAGAGGCTGCTGTTGGGGGGGGGGGCCTTGTTTTGTGGAAGGAAACTATGATGGGAACCTGAAACCCATGGGGCTGAGTCCCAGGGGGCTGTCAAGACTCAAAGCTAATCCTGAGTTCAATACCCAGTATCAACCTCGTTTTCCAAACCCAGGGCAGTGGGAGAATTGATCCAAGGAGTCAGGTAAAGTTGATGAGTTAGTAACAGAGGGCCCAGGTGTCCCCTCGCGGGCCTTGGGACCCCCATCTCCTCAACACCAGCCTCTCCAGGACCTGCAGGGGATAGCCTGTAAACCAGCTCTTTGCTCCCAGGAATTCGACTGCAGTCACTGAGCATTTAGGTTAGAGTCAGCCTGTGTAAGTGTCCCGGGGTAAGGAAATCACCCTGCTAAGTTCCTAGCGTGAGGGTCCCTACGTGGGTCACCTGCAGGGCACCCCTAGAGATCGTTTCCTCAGCTCGGGCGCCCTCTGGCGCTGCTATGGGGGAAATTCAGCCTTCTAAGGTGCATGCTGGGGGAGGGAGGGGAAGAGCGGCGTGGCTGCTTTGACCCTGGAGGAAGCAGAGTTGGCTGCCACCTATCTAAAACACTGGGCTCCGTCCTAAATTGTGGTTCTTGCCTGAGTGTTTCAAGACCGCAAAGCCTCGCGACACAATATCCGCAAAAGTCTCTCTCGAGAGATGATACTGCTTCTCCTACTCCAACTGCGACCTGGCAGTCTCTAGAATTCGCCACCCCACCCCCACCCCCATCCCTGACTCTCACCCCGCACTCCCACCACGCCTTACCTATTCTTTTGTTTATATTAACCCGGGATACACTGTTTGATGTATCAGTTTGACAAGCTGAAGTCCCCATCCCCCATCAGACACTATTCTAGAGGTTACTTGTGAAGCCCTTTGCAGATGCCACTGAAGTCACTATCATCTGGCTTTAAGTAAGGGAGATTATACTGGATCACGTGAGTGGACCTGAAACAGTCGATCTGAAGCTGTTCAAAGCAAGCTTGAAACTTCCAGAGGGGAGAGAAGTGTGGGCACTAGCTTCAGCCTTTCCCCTTAGAGTCTCTCTGTCTCCCATCTTTCCTCTTGAGGCTGCTCAGTGAGGCTCAGACCTGCCTTTCCAGCTCAGGCATAGGACAAGCGCTTCCTTCCTCCGTCTGGATGGTACCTGACAAAACCCACTCAGCCCAAATCAGGAAAAGCATTAAGGGAATTCAAAACACCAGGAGGCTCCACTCATCTCTCCCAATAGTTAATAAGTTCTTCCTGATCGTCTGGTGGTGGGAACAAGGTACTGTGTGCTTTGGAGACGCAACTAAGGACGGAGCCACTGGGTTCCTTCCTCACCGGGGCTGCAGTAAGCCCTGAGTTAGGCACAAGGAATTAGGTTCTGCGTGAGAGGGACGGTGGCTGGAAAGGAATGGCCGGGATGGCTCTGCATGTGTGAACACACAGAGCTCCACAGGGCGACCTGAGCCAGACACCATCTTTAACTGATGGCTTGTTGTGGGCACCGGAGGCGTGTTTGGAGCTCTATGAAGACATTGTAAGAGGAGGAGCCGGTGAGAGGAAGCAGACAGCAGTCTGCCCTGAGGGCCTTCAGTCTATCATCACTGGAGGTCTAATACTTGTTTACCCCATGGCCAAACCTCCTGAGTCATCCGCCCCCACAGGGTTTTGCTTTGCACTTGCTGTTTCTGTGTACGCCAAAGGGGTGACACTTGCTGATAATGGACCAGAGCTGTAGACCGTTGGCCACAGCTAAGGCAGCCAGACAGGGAAAAGAAAAGAGCCTCCTAGGCCAAACTGAGCAGTCAAGTAAAAGACCTCATCCTGTCTCTAACATCTCTTCCCTGCACCATGGTCTCCTGCACTAAGGACAAGGCTAACAATCAAATGTATGCCAACCCAACACACATGTAGTGCGTCCCTGCCTTGCCACCAGCCCTCACCCTATAACCAGTCCCCGAATGTGTTTTTGCCACCACCATTGGTGTGCAAGTGGATTGCTGCATCTAGGGCTGACTTCCATGCAACCGCCTCCATGGATATTTTCCATGACAGCCACACCTTCCTTCGGACCCAGTCACAATTGGAAATGACTTTCCCTTTATTGCCATTTCCATGATTTTCAAGGCCTCTTAACTGGCCGTCCCCTTGCTCCAAAGTGCCATACTTCTCAAGAGATGAGCAGCCTCGGACAATGCCCATTCCTGTGTCGGTGGCCTGGACTTCTCTCCAGAACCAATCGTTCTCTTGTATGGACATTTGTACAGATGGTGAGCATCACCGAAATGAGCAGTCAGCAGCAGAACTAGGCATCCTCTTCCCTTTGCTTCTAACCTGTTGCCAACCCAGAATGCTCTTGCTGAGTTAATGATACCAGAAGGGAAAAAAAGGCCCTCCTTGGGACCTATTCCAGGAACCATTCTCAGCAGAACCTGTGCCAAGACTCCAGAGGCTGCAAGCTAGTTCTGCTGCCCTCCCAATGTGGCTGGCATCTAAGATTTAAGGTGGATCATAGACCATCAGCTCTGCTCTTCCTTCTTCTCCTGCTTGTGTTCTTCCTGGACTTCCCTCGGGAATAGAGTGGGACTTGGAAATGTTAACCAAACCAACATTTTTCCCGTAAGTTGCTTTAGCTCGGGGTGTTTAATCCCAGCAGCTGACAGGAAGCGAGAGCAGTTATGCACGTATTTTCAGGGCAGGCTTTGCTCTGTCGTTAGGGCTGACCTGAAGTTGCTAGGTAGCTCACGCTAGCTTCAGCTCACGGTTTTTCTGGCACAGTTTTCTGAGGGCTGTGATGTTAGGTGTCTACCACAATGCCTGGCCTCCAGAGAACTTGAGATTACACCCTTGGATGGGTGCTGATTGTATTACCTGTGTACAAGGGTAGACTTCAACAGATTTCCTACTTCTCAAATACATAATACTGCATTTGCAATCAGGGCCCCATTGACAACCCCTCAGCAATGGCTGTCATCAGAAACGGTATTTGCCACTGCTAGGTCATAGTATTTCAAAGTGGGGAGTGGGGGGGTGCTGTTAATGGCCAGCTCCCCCTTTCCCCGCTGTGAAAATAGAAGCCAGGTGTTGGGGAGCAGAGACAGAGCATAGAAAGAGTATGCACGGTTGGGGTGCCCCACGGAGATGAGATCTCTAGGGGTGGTGTGTAATAACCATTCTGTTAAGTCTGCGAGGACTTGATGGTGTTGATGATTGCTGTGATCTGGCTTATATAACATCATCGCTATCAATATGACCAGGAGTCCAAGTGAGCTGTGGCTGATCGTCTCTCTAGAGATGTGGATTCAATGAGGGGCCAGCCCTGGAGTCTAACAAAGAAAATCACTGGACCCAGGAATGGTGGCTCAGACCTAGAAATTTCTTAGGCAATGACACATGAGGATTAGGAGTTCAAAGTTCACCTGAAATACATCATAAGATGACTGTGTCTCCAGAAAACAGAGACACAGAAACATAGAGACGGTCTTTGAACAGCCAGTAGGAAAGCCTCTCCATGACTTTTGCATGTCAACCTGGATCCATGCACTCACTCACCGTATTTATTGAGCTTGGAGCATAAGGAAAGCACAGACTTCCTGGCACTAGAGATAAGGGGCCTCGTGGAGAACAGATCCGTGGTCATACGGTGATGATGTCTAGAGGGGTAACCAGGGAGCAACATGAACAAATAAGATAAGCTCAGACGGTGGCTAAGTGCTGCTAAGAAAATCCCCGGGGCAGCATGGGAAGGAGCCGGGCAATCAGGAGAGGTCTCCAGCAGTGAGAGATACAGTGAGCGGTAATAGCAGAGGCAGCCTTGGCAGGATCTGCACCAGAGTCAAGCAGAAGGAACAGCAGCTGAAAGCAAGGAAGGGATTGAATCCTTAGATGGAGGGTTTGTGCTTTCTGCTGGAGAGAATGTTTACTAGCCAGAACAATGGGAGTGAGGCCAGGAGAGAATGAAATCAGAGCCCTAGGTGGGTCCTCCAGGGCTCTTGAAGGCACTGGGGGTAGGGGGGTCAGATTGGATTCTAAAAACAGAGGGAGCCATTCCATGTTACAGCGAGAAAAATCATAAGGTTTGATTGACGATGGATGAGCTGGAAATTATGGCAGCCAGCAACCTGGGTGAGAAAGGAGGGCCACGACAGGGACCTGGTCTGAACAGAGTGATGTTGGGAGGGAGGGCAAGAGACGGGAATCAAGCTAACTTGGTCATAGCTTGTGTCATTGTTAAGATGGCAGTATCAACTACTGGTTGGGTTTTTGTCAGCTTGACAAATCTAGACACATCCAGGAACAGGAAATCTCAGTTGAGGAGTTGCCTTCCTCAGGCTGGCCTGCGGACATATCTATGGGACATTTTCTTGATTAATAATTGTTGTGGGAGGGCCCAGCCCACTGAGAGCAGTACTGTTCCCGGGAAAGTGGTTCTTGGTGGAAAAGAAAGATGGCTGAGCTAGCTCTGGAGAGCAAGCCAGTAGGCAGCACTGTTCCATGGTCTCTGCATCAGTTCCTGCTTCCAGGTCCCTGCTTGGAGTTCTTGCCCTGACTTCTCTCACTGATGATGTCCAAGGATGTGGAAGTCAGGTAAACCCTTTCTTCCCCAAGTTGCTTTTGGTTGTGGTGTCTAGCACAGCAATAAGAAGCAAATAAAAAAAAATAAAAAAAAAAAACAATGATCCTAGGTTTCACAATTTACTACATATATACTAAAATAATAGAAAGGGGAGGGTCCAAAGACTCAATACTTAAACTAATTTAAAAAGTTTTAAAAGGTATCTATGTAAAGAAATACTAAATGTCCTCACCTAATCATGCTACACTGTAGACATACATGTGTCTTAAATCATTGCACTCCACCATGTGTCTGTGTGTGCAAACATGTAGTTCTTATGTTTCCACTCAAAATTACAAAGTAGAAGCCGAATTCCGAAGAGAGACTACAGGAGAGAAACAGGTGGAGTTGCAGGGCAAGGTTAGACCAGAGTTATAAATTTGAGTCGCATCCGTTTGCCGGTGTTATTTAAAGCCACAGAGCTGAATGAGCTCACTCAGGGGGAGAGTGTAAAATACAGACAAGGTTTCGGGACTGGGGCTTTGGATCCAGCATCGATCTGGAGGTCATCAAGAGGAAGAACCATTCTTCCAGAATATGGGGACCTTTTCCATTCCAAAGGGCTGCTTGTGTTTTAAACACTACCCAAGGACGTAAAGATTTCCCACATGTCTTAGCAATAAACGCCGTGGCACCGTCTCCTGTGAGTTTTAAGTCATCCTTGTCACTACGGGGAAGTGGCTGCAGGAGGCTGGAAAATGCATGTCACTGAGGGTCAGGAGACCCTGGAAGCTTTCAGACACTCTGTCTGCCACTCACTGGTGCTATGAGGAACGTAAGTCACAGCCGGGCAGCGTCCCATTTTCTTCTCTGTAGCTTGCAAGTCGCGACGCCTCATTTTGGAGTACCATCAAAATTAATTAGGGAAGAGGTAGAATCGGGCTTTGTGCCCTGCACGACCACGCCGCTCATTGGGAGCCACTCGCCACAAGCCACTTAAGAGGAAACCCAACTACACATTAGGGTCTTAAGACTAAAGAGACACGATGACTAAAGGCGAGGTGGAAAATAACAGTGTGGAGGCCGGCGCAATCCAAATAAAGCTGCAGGCAAATGAACCGGTACCGCGAGCTGTGTCAGCACCGTACCGCAGCGCCGTGTCGAGGCTAATTCCGCCCTTGATTCGTTTGGACAAAGGAAGGGCGGGTGGGGAACTCTGTTTTTGCTCAGCGAAAAGTGAAAGAAAAATCAGCTTCTCAATCGTATTCGCGGCACATCTAAAGTCCCTGCCAGGCACCAGCCTCTGAGCACTTCTCCTTTGGATAGCTTCCATCAGAGCACGGCATTCTCTCCGACGGCGCGGTGTACAGGATTTTAAACACATATGGTTACGAGTACAGCATCGTACACTCTGAGTACAGCACCATGGGAGCAGCTTCAGTGAAAGAGTGCAGGTAAAAAGCAGATGAAGAAATCAGTCTGCCCTCTCAGGCCCGACCAGCATTGCCTCTCTTTGGATATTCTTCCGTCTGTCAACAGGGGATGTGGCTACACCAAATGACAGGTCTCCAAACGCCATTTCTCAGTTCCCTACCACAGTTGGATCTACCGTGGGCCAGCACACTCAGCCCCAATATGGACACTGGAACTGCATGTGGCGGCCAAAGACCGCAGTCTGCTAGTCAGCTTGCTAGCACATGGGGGTTGGGGGTTTGATGGTAGAGAGGAGCCAATGGGAAGTCGTCTTTTAAACATGAGGCGCATCTGGCTTTATGATAAGTTTTTATTCATGCCTCCCAGTTTTCAAAAGAGAATTAACTCAGTCTGTACAACACAGGAGTTTAGAAAGCACAGCTGACTGTTGAGTTTTCCCTCCTCATACCCAACTGAGCAGTCAGTAGCAATAAATAGCCATTTCCACTCCAGATCTCTGAGCCAAAGCTTGAGCATTAACCTGTGAATTTCCGTCAAGTTAGTTGATATTGATATATACTCTTTCTCTTTCTGCTATTGAGAGGGAAGAAACGGAAGCATATTCCAATGCGGAGAGGAAGAACTTGCCTCAATAAAAAGTTCCTTTCTTACCAGGCCAAGCTGAAATATTGACCAGGATTGTTTGGTTTTCTTGACATTAATAGCTAGTTAAGTATGGCTGAAGTTTCCGTGTCTGTTTCTTTTTTTTTTCTTTTTTTTTTCTTTTTTTGCAACTTGGTCTTAGTATATCCCAGGATGGCTGAAGTTTCTGTGTCTGTTTCTTTTTTTGAGACTTGGTCTCAGTATATCCAAGGTAGCCTTGGATTTGCTTTGTAGTCTTGATTCATCTGAAACGTACAATCCCCAGTCTCAGCCTCCCCAGTACTGAGGGTCCAGGTGTGTATCATCAAGCCTGCACACATATTTGAAATTCTGATCACTGGCTAGCTAATTATTTTCTTCACATAAAATATACATCAGTTAGGGTTCTTGTATAAATCTAAAGTCGTGTTTGAAAACCAGAATCTTTAATAGGCATAATCACGTACACATAGTACCCAGAATTTTCTTTTATGGTTTAATATAGCACTGTGTGAAAAGCCCCTTAGATAACCACTAGGCCTGTTCATTGAAGCTGGTTTGCTAAGAATGATTTATCTGTGCCCAAGCAGATATGAGAGATACGAGATTATATATATATATATGTATATATATATATATATATATATATCACATTATCACATTAAAAGTCTTTCAAATCGAAAGACAGAGGAAGTTCCTGGAGAACTTAAGGCAGTGATGGCTGTGCTACAGATCTTTGGGTGGTTCCCCTGAGATTCCTCCAAAGGAGTAAGGTCCAGACAGCCAAGGACAGTCAACCCAACCCAGCCAGATGGTGACTTGCATGTGCATAACTCTTAATGTTTAATAACAAAATAATTTTATGCCTTAGAGCCTAGCGCGCCTAACGGCCAAGCTCCCAGTCTATGAAGGTTGGGGGATGTGGTAGGATCATAAAGAGGGGGCCCCCGTGGGAAAGAAGTTAGACAACATGGGCCTGGCCTTGAAAGGAATGTCGAGAGCTCTGGCTTCTTTCTTTGGTTCGGATGGGTGCATCTTCCCCGCCATGCGCTGCCACTGCCATGACGTAGTGTGCTGCCCACAGACCCAAACAGTGGCCCTCGAAACTCTCCGCCATTTGAAACTTTAATTCTTTTTTAAGTTCATTGCCTTAGGGGTTTCGTCACAGCAGTGAAAAACTGACCAGCACAAGTAGTCTTAATCCAATTGTATCCAGGTATAATTTCTATTATTTGAATTACAGACATGCTTTCTATGTCTATGATGGCCTGGAACAGCACAGTTGGTGACTGGTATCCATTACTGCCTTGACTTGAACAGCAAGCAATAATCCCCCAAAGGCGTTGGGCTCCCAATACCATATTTTTAATAAGATAAATACAATCCAGGAACAAAGGAATAAATAACAGGTGATGGTGACTGGGCTTAATAAATGTTGGTTGGACACATTAGTAAATCTCATAACAGAAACTATGGTGCCAATAACCAATGACAAGGTTGTACACAGTGTTAGAAGAGACACTTTCTCCTAACAACTTTAAAAACCAATGGTCGGAAACCATGGCAAACACACACACACAGACATCGTTCATAGCAGAACAAGAGGGTATTGTGTTTCCTCAGCTAGGCCCTTGCATTCTAGGTGCCTCTGGACCCTGAGTTCTTATCTAGAATTTAGTGGCCAGTGCTTGGGAGCTGGATCTTGTAACAACCCCCACGGCTTTAAAGGAATTTTTTCAGCCTTTTCCAAGGTACAAAGAAGACACAAACATTTCTCTTTGTTACAGTATTTGAATTCATTTTAAGAGCCTGTCAGACAATAACAAAGGCCAGTGGCCCCTCACTCTCCCCCTCCTCCACTGTGGCCACAGTCCTTTCCACTGCCCCTTAGAAATGATTAGTTGCATTTGTTAAACACCCAACGACCATGGAGCTGCCTGCTATTTTATGTGTCTTGAGATTAACTGTGTCTTCCTTAGACACATGCAAACATCCATTGCATTCCAGAGGAGAGACGAAAAATATCCAGGGAGATTCCAAAACTCGGAGAGGATTACTGCAAACCTGGGAGGGGGGATGTCCCCTCATACTCTCTCACCTACTGAAGTGTCATTCAGAGAAGACCTAGGAGCTACTGAGGGCTCTGGTTCACCTCCCCAGGAGACTTGGGATTGCTGAGGACAGAATCAGGTTCAGGGTTCTAACCTTGGAAATGTCCTTTTCAGGATAGGACTTAAACATACTGAGCAAAGACACTATGTGTGTTTTAGATAATCAGAGTTCCTGAAGGGCTAGCTCTTCTAAGTCTACCAGATGGCACCAACGGCTGCTCAGAGCAATTCTGTCCCAGGATCCTAAAAAACTCAAGGGGGTCACAGATAGGTGTCTGGAACACAGGGAACCTGAACCCAGCTCAGGTCATCCCATCTGCCCCAGGTTAGCACCACAACCAAGAGAGGTGATCCAGAAGCAGTTGGGCAAGAAGCAGAGCGTTGAGCAGAGAAACTCGGAGGGCACCAGGAGAGGGCAGATGCGCAACTCTTCGGCTTGGGAAGGAGTACAAAAGGAGTCTGCTGGCTTTTCCTGACTCATCCACAAACACTCAGCTAACCTGGGAGCGTGCATCTTGTTGAGCCAAAACTTGGACGAGTTCTGAATGAGTAAGAAAACCTCTAGCAAAATCATCCTGACTAAACTTGAAGACTCATGACAGCGGTCTGTGTGTATTTGGACAGAAGACCTTAAATGTTTGTTGTCTGCTCTGTGATGAATTTCATGCCTGGGTCCTGGTAGACTGACGACTGGTTCCATTCTTTTACTCCTCCCTGGATTCATGGGTTTTACTGGGCAATTGCGTTCCACCTCTACAGAGGTGGAACAGACATCCAGGCCCCTGGGTTTGGGTTCAGCCATGTGACTTGCTTTGGGAAGTGGGTTTAGTGGGAATGGTTAGCAGATATAATGCAGAGACTTGCTTTACAGGAGTAGACTACGCCAGTGATAGACTGCTGGTCCCAGAAAGGCAAGTGCTCCTTAGAGTAGGCCTGATTTGAACCTGAAGCTTGCAGCCAGAGTTGGAGATGTGAAAGCCATCTATAGTTATCAAAGTTATAGCCAGTATGCAGATGTTTTGTGTTTTTTTCTTTTTTAAAATATTTATTTTATTTATATGAGTGACCTGTCTTCACGCATACCAGAAGAGGGAATCAGATCCATTACAGATGGTTGTGAGCCGCCATGTGGTTGCTGGGAACTGAACTCAGGACCCTTGGAAATAGCTCAGCCCTTAACCATTGAGCTATTTCTTTTTGTGTTTTAAACTGCTGTGCTTTTGGGAGTTGATGTCGGGTTATTTTGACGCCAGCTGATCAGAATAAGCATTACTACAGCCTTTTAAGAAGCATCAACTAGGGCTGGAGAGATGGCTCAGTGGCTGAGTACTGACTGCTCTTCCAGAGGATCCAGGTTCAATTCCCAGCACCCACATAGCAGCTCACAACTGTCTGAAGATCCAATTGCAGGGGATCTGACACCTTCATACCAATGTACATTAAAAAAATAAAGTTAAATAAACCATAAAAATATTTTTTAAAAAAAGAAGCATCAACTATTGAAGGTCCACTTGGCTGTAGTGACGGCTTTTACTACCATACACTGCCACCATCCCGCCAGCATCACTGGCAGTGACCTCCCAATGGGGCTTCTGGATGTGATGCCAGCCTCTGCTCCAAAGCATCTCTTTGAACCCTGGGCAGGTGATTTCTTCAAGCCTTACCCAGTCACCTGTATCTTTCTACTGCTTAGGCATACCCGATTCTTACCAACATGCCCCAGCTACTGACGAGTCCTGCAATGGAGAAGCCTTCAATTTCTTCAACCTGGTTTCTCCAAAAATCTCTGACTTTCAAATCTTTTTCCCTTACAGGACCTCCAGGAACATGCCGGTAAAGACCACTAACCTCTGGTTTTCAATCAGAATTCTCCTTTCTAGAAATGACCAAGGCTAGAGATCTTGTCCCTTTGCCACCCCCCCCCCCCAAGCTTGAGTGGTTGCTGCGTCTTGTAAATTTCTCCCTGTCCTGTCCTTTTACCAGGCTCTCACTGTTGCTTCTGCTATGACATTCTAGGTCAGGAGAGGCCAAGTTCTCCTGCAGGGCCGGACTGTAGATATTTCAGGTGTAGGGGCAGCATCCGGTCTCTATGATAACTCCCTCTTCTCAGGCTATATTTTAGAAGCAGTCATAGACAATATCTGAAGAACAGATGCAGATGTGTTCCAGTAAAACCTCTGTTACAGAAAGAGGCTGAGGAAAGTGGAGGGAGACTGTTACTCTCTGCTAGCCCTGAGGAGGCCTTTGTAGCTTCCCAGTTAGAACTCACATCTGTCTAGAGCAGTGGTTCTCAACCTCCTTAATGTGGCGACCCTTGAACACAGCTCCTCATGTTGTGGTGATCCCCAACTATAAATTCTTTTAGTTGCTACTACATAACTGTAATTTTGCTACTGTTATAAATTGTAATATAAATTTCTTATATACAGGCTATCTGATATGTGAGCCCTGTAAAAGGGTCATTTGACCCCCAAAGGGGTCACAACCAACAGGATAAGATACAAAAGCGCTGATTTAGAGTTAGAGAGATGTGTGTGTGTACGTCTCTGTGTGTGTGTGTATGTCTGTGTGTGTGTTTGTATGTGTATGTCTGTGTGTGTTTGTGTGTTTTTTGTGTGTGCATGTGTGTGTGTTTGTGTGTTTTGTGTATATGTCTGTGTGTGTTTATGTATGTGTGTATGTGTGTGTTTTGTGTATATATGTCTGTGTGTGTTTATGTATGTGTGTATATGTGTGCATATGTGTGTGTGTGTATTAATGGCACAAAACTTCCAGACATTCAACACTATAAGTGTTGTCTTAACACGAGAAGAAGCTGGGGTTTGGAGAGATAAAGGGACGCCCTCAAACTCCTCAGATAGTAAGTGATAAGGCCTGCCTTCAATCTAGCTTTTTCTCCAAAAAAAAATCTAATCTTCTGCCCACGAAACTGCTGAAGGAAGCACCATCTGGCCAGCGATGTCCAGTTATTCGCTTCCATTCTCGACGCCCTGCGCATCCTTGCCTCCAGACAGGAGGGAAGGGAAGCTGCAGCTAACAGGCAGACGAGGGCCCTCTGGAACCAGCACAGTCCTTACAAGCTTTGAAAGCAAGACTCTGTGGTCAGGCCTTGGCTCACACATCAGTGGGTCCAGTGGACATGAGCTTCTCAGGAAGGGAAAATTCCAGAAGGAACTGGCAGCTAAAGGTCACATGTCATCAGGTCATCAGCACCCTCAGCAGCCGGGACGACAGCTTCATTGACATGTTTATCACAATGGCCACTCCATCAGCCATAGATTAAATTTCTTTATAATCCTTCAATTGAACATTTCTTCCGCAGTTTACTAAAGTCTGCTTTGTGTTAGTTTTACCGTGACTTAGGTTTCCATGTTTCCACGGTGTTCTAGAGACCTTTCCTTTGTGAGCCCTCCTGAAATGACACAGGGTGGAAAGAGCCTGGCTGACAGAGTCAGAGCCACATGGTGTGAACCCCAGCTTTGCAAACCCCTATCAGCTGAGTGAGCCTGGGTGAGCCCCTCAACATGGCTGGGCTACGTTTCCCAGCATAGAAAGCTCTGATATCTTCTTGATATTGTCATGGGATCACAGGAAATGATAAGTACAAAAGGTTTGGCTTGTACAAGTGCTCCGGAAATAGTGATTTCCTCCTCCTTAGAAAGAGGAGAGATTCACCTTGTGTCCCCTAAAGCAATATTATAGTGCCATAAACATTTAAGGGACTCGACTCAATGTGTCTTTGCTGAATTTGATCTTTGTCAGTTTAAAAACCAGAACAACTCATTCCCACTGCAGATACGATTGGCTCGTGGACAGAAGGCCCATCTCTTTTGTTTCTAACCGAGAGACTTTGGGAAAAAAAGAGACAAAGGACACAGCATGAGAGGTGGCGGGGTGGTGGGGGAAATGAAGGTCCTTTTAAGCTTTCTGTGTTTGCATGGGTTTGAGTGTCTGTATATGCAGGGGTTATTGGGACCACTGGGTAAACACTTCTTGAGTGTCTCGCTAGAAGCCCACTGCTTGAAACCATCTGTCTTGAGAGCCACAGGGCAGCAAGAGAATCACAGAGGTTGAACCCAGGCCTTTGTTCTCCTGGTTGGCAGGGGTAATGACAGCTCTGGCCCTCGTCTTAGGTTGTAATCTCTTTTGCAGCAAACAGCAGTAAATGTCAACTCTGAGAGCCACCCAGTTTGGCAATGAATTATTTAAGCACTAAGGGTGACAAGAAGGCTATATTTTACCAAGTCATTTGGCCGACTTCGAGGGCTTCCTTGCTGGCCTTTACTATCTGATGGGCAAAAGCATCCACAGTCGCAGATGGGGAGTGTCAGCCTGGATATATCACATTAGATTCTAATAAAGGATAAATATTGTAACCTACTTGTTATATCTATTTAAAAACGCTTTTTGGGGTATCCTTATATTTTAGAGACTGGTGTTCTATTCTAGAGGCTGGTGACACCCTTGTCCCAGTAAGAAGCTAAACCTGCGCTCTGTATGCTGCCACTTCAAACTTGCAACGCAGCTCCTAAATTTGGGAGAGAAGTCTTGATTTATCTGAAAATTTGCAATATTAAGTGATGATTTTTTTTACCTAAATATTTCCAAGCAGTGAAATGTCCGGTCCCATGATGCCTCCTTTTTATTTATTTATTTATTTATTTATTTTTGGTTTTTCGAGACAGGGTTTCTCTGTGGCTTTGGAGCCTGTCCTGGAACTAGCTCTGTAGACCAGGCTGGTCTCGAACTCACAGAGATCCACCTGCCTCTGCCTCCCGAGTGCTGGGATTAAAGGCGTGCGCCACCATCGCCCGGCGATGCCTCCTTTTTAATTCCTTCAGTGCTGTTGCTTGAACACAAAGCCATAAGAAAGGGTTATGGAGCAAGGGAGCTGCAGAAAGTGCCTGCTGAGGTAAGTGGAGGCCGAAAGCTAGCTCAGGTCCAGAAACAAAGCTGTCCGCATCTGCCACCAGGAGAGGACCTTGTTCACACAGGAGACAAATTATTTTCTTAAGTTTGTTATTAGTCATCAAAGTTCAATAAAGTTAAAAGAAAAAAAATTACACCCCCCAAAAAAACCCAAAAAACAACAAGAAAACCAACACCCTAGAGAAGAGAAAGAAGACAGAGAAGCCAGTGGTGGCACATGCCTTTAATCCCAGCACTTGGGAAGCAGAAGCAGGAGGATCTCTGTGAATTCAAGGCCAGCTGATCTATAAGAGCTAGTTCCAGACAGACCCCCAAAGCTACAGAGAAACCTGTCGAGAGAAAGAGAGAGAGAGAGAGAGAGAGAGAGAGAGAGAGAGAGAGAGAGAGAGAGAGAGTCTGTTTCAGAAGGCCAACCTGAGCAAGTCTGCAGTGTTGAACCTATTCTCTGCTTCGACTGTAGTAGAACAGTCTATACATGCTAAAACTACATTGTTCTCAACACACACATGATTGCTTACAAGTAACACAGGAAGTTGGAACAAGATCCCTACTTATCAACATTAATAAGATACTGTATTGCCCTAGAGATTTTCAAAAAGTTTAAATTTTCAAATTATGGGTGAATGTGTGTGTCTCTGTGTGGTTCTGTGCGCATGCGAGTTCAGGAGCATAGGAGGTCAGAAGAAGGCATCTGATTCCTGGGAGCTGGAGTTACAGCCTGGTGTGAATGACCTGACATGGGTGTTGGTACAAACTCTGGTCCTCTGGAAGAGCAGCAAGTACCCGGAGCTACTGAGCCTGCTCTCCAGACTCTGTCCTGGTTTTTGCACAGTTGTGTCCTTGGGAGCTGCTAGGTCAAGGCACACAGATCTCTACTGGTCCCTTGCCGCTGTGTGTGGATCCATTGTTAGCTGAAATTCTAAATGTCATAAAAATATTTATCACATAACAAGCAAATAAATACCTCTTCGTTTGTGTTTGTTTGAGATAGGGTTTCTCTATAAAGTCCTGGAACATAGACCAGGCTGGCCTTGAACTCACAGAGATCTGCTGGCCTTTTTCTATTTCTGACAAAGTCTCAGATTTCGCAGCTAGTGGGAAAGATGAATGAACAGCCCTATTTCATGAATAATAGCATGTCTCGGTTGAGGACTGGAGGGACATGATCCTTGATTACTGGCTGGATGCGTTACAAAGACCTTATCAGGAAGATATTTTTCCATTGACATTTAAGAGAGAATATAAATACGGGTGCACGTGTTTTAAGTAAGTCCCAAGAGGCGGGAGCCTGAGCTTACAAACTTTCAGAAGTGTTTTTAATAGTTTGTCAAATTCAGTTGACAATGTTTTATCCATTATGGGAGCTATTTCCATAATGATAAAATTAATGGTTCAGAAGAAGAAGGAGAAATTCTTCGACATCTAAGCACAGAAGTCATCCCAGGGGCTTTGGAGATAAATCAGTGCCTGCATTCTCTCTGCTAATGAGGAAAACCCATCACAAGAGCATGCCTCCATTCCAGAAGCCTCACCAGTGGGGGAGAAATAGCGAATTCTTGGGAAAATGTTCCAGGGTGTCAGACAAAAGGCAGCGCTGCTCAGGAAGATATTCACTACTGAGTTCAGTGAAGGGAACATCACAGGAAACGCGGGCCCGCTGAGATCTCCCCGTGGAGAGAATGTGTACTCTCCTGTTTTCCTTTTCTCCACTCATTAACTGCTGCACACTCAGCACACACACACACTTACACATCCACATCCACATATACACACACATTCACACACGCATCCACACACAATCCAAACACATCCGCACTTACACACACACATACATACACACACATACACATATACACACACATTCACACACGCATCCACACACAATCCAAACACATCCGCACATCCACATCCACACACATACATCCACACATCCACACACACACACACACACCCCTTGTTCAGTTCCAGGCAAAACAAAATGTTAAGTACCTAAATTCTCAGCACTTTGAAGAGGCTGCACAGCCCCTGAGGAACCTGTACAGCCCTCTCCTCTGCCCACTGCCTGCCTCTGCTTCCTCCCCTGCATGCCCACCCGCTCTCAGGTTTGTTCAGCAGTGTTCCACCCGTGGTAGCAGAAGCCTTGAATGGGTCCTTCTTTCATTAAGTGGACTTAGTAAATCATACCAAAAATGCACATTAAATGACTCAGATATTAAAATAATATTTAAAAAGATTTTCAAACCAATTCACAGAGTGATACCATCCTTTACATAGGAGGTGCTAAGTGCTCTTGTGTTTTTGCTAGAAAATGCTTGGCTTTGTTTATTATTGCCAGTGCAAGCAGTACTTGACCAATGGGTTTTACTGGATCAACCAAACCCAGGGCTGTGTATGTACACACATACACACACACATGTGCATTCACAAACACACACACACACAGGCACACACACAAAAGGAATGAAATACAAAGAAGAACCATATTCTGATGTGGGAATGATTTCTTACTAATAAAGAAACTGCCTAGGCCCATTTGATAGGCCAACTCTTAGGTAGGCAGAGAAAACAGAACAGGATGCTGGGAGAAAGAAGCTGAGTCAGGAGTCGCCATGATTCTCCCACTCCAGATAGATGCAGGTTAAGATCTTCTCTGGTAAGCTACCTCGTGGGCTACACAGATTATTAGAAATGGGTTAGATTAATATGTAAGAGCTAGCCAGTAAGAGGCTACAGATAATGGGCCAGGCAGTATTTAAAAGAATACAGTTTCCGTGTAATTATTTTGGGCATAAGCTAGCCATGCGGGCGGCCGGGTGCCGGGGACGCAGCCCCACCGCTCTTATCACTACACTGTTCAGTGGTAGAAACAAATGAGAAAAAAGACCCATCCCTGCTTGATGTTTTTGTTTACAAGAAGATATTTAATACATGAATTGGTCTTAGTGCCATGAAGAAAACTGCAGTAGGATGAGAAGGTGGGAGTGTAGAAGGTTCTATTTCAGACATCAGTTAGCAAAGGCCCCTTTGATGAGGTAGCCCACAGCACAGACCCCAAGCCAGGGATGGTGCTGGGGCCAAGCTACCTGGAGGTAGCATCTCTGCTCTCTGATTGTTTGAAGCTCTAAAGACCTCACAAGTAGGAACTCTGGAGACCTTGTACCTGATTCATCCAAAGTTTGACTTATTTGCCACCTGCCTTTCTCTGGACCAGGGGAGTGGGCCTGGATGTCACTGGAAATGAAGCTAGAGCCTTAGGCGAACTGGTATATCCATTGTGAGTGGGCATGAGAAGCCCTGAGCATTCCAAGGAAGTCTGGCTGAAGTTCAAAGGCATGGTCAACTGGAAAGGTAGACAGCAGGAAACCAGCAGAGTAGGAGGATAACGGGAGGGTCTTGGAGATGGACTATGAAGAGGTTCCCAGGGGAACACAGGCATAAGGACAGCCAATTTTCTGTGAGACACTTATGGCTCTGACCTCAGAGAGGAAAGTGATGATCTCCAAAACCTGTACAGTGGTTGGGTGGTGTGGGTGTGGGTGTTGTGTGTTGCATGTACACGCATACAAGAGTATCTGCAAACACTGCATGCATGTGCTAACTATCTTGTTCCTTCGAGGCAGGGTCTTTCTTTGAGCACGAGGTTTCCCATTTTCCCACTAGGTTTGTATAGCTGTATCCCTCTCACCTGGGATTGCACATGCTAGTGGCCATGCCTGGCTTTCACATAGGTGCTGAGGACACAAACTCAGGTCATCACGCTTGCACAGCGAGTGTTCTTTCTTCCCAGCCCCTCTTGTAAGATTCTTTGATCATAAATAAGATGATAATGAATTATTTATCCTTGAAACAAGATAATAAGCACAGATAACCTTTAGATAATCATAAATGACCTCCTCATCTGAAATAAAAACTCGCAAGTCCCTCCTTCTCCTTTATTGAAAAAAGCCACTTCTCTGACTGTCTTTGTTATTCTATGTCTTTCTGCCCAATTATCACACTGCCAAGGGAAGGAGGATGTTACTAGACTTCTGTTCTACTGCACAGATCAAGATTTATTATTCTGAACCAAGACCATCCCATCCCAAATTACTCTGAATTTCTAACAAATCTTAATGGCAAGCAGGATTCCTCTTGTAACTGGGTTAGAACTATCTAAGAGAGGGAATCAGGCTCAAACAGTTTAATTAGGAGACTACGAGAAACGATGTTAAGCATTCGACTCACCATTTCTCTATGGATAATACACTCTAGATTCTGCTCGTTGGAACTGGTCTAAGGTAGTCTTGTTAGACATCCATAGTCACTAGCCTGGCTGCTGTACCTGTTCTATCACCATAGTGAAACCCTGCTTGAAAACCATACTGCGGTGGCAGTCTTCTCAGTGGCAGATAAAGATTGCAAAAATTTGGCTTTTCTGTTTTCACTTCAAGGCATTCACTGATACTCTGCAACGCCATCACACAAATAAAGACAACGTGTTCTGCGCATGCTGCTTTCACCTTTAGCACATATTAATTGTATAAAACAAACGGTTTCATTATGACCTTCCTTTTTCCACGTGGGTCACCTCCTTAGCTGTCCGGAGGGCGCTTGAAGGCCAGCACGTCTTTGCATCTCCTAGGCATTATTTACACAGGGCTTTCTGTTTGTGAAGTTAAGGCAGGGTGACTGGGTGAGCTGGGGCTCTCCTGGGGGCAGTTGGGGCTTTGGGGGTCTCTGCTATAAACTCTCTTTTCTCTCGGTGGACCACACATTTTATAACTCATTCTGTATAAACAGCACAAATCTTTAAAGCATTTTCCATGCAGTGAATGTTGAATAAATTCTATTCAGCGGTGACAGTGGCTCCTGAGGCTATTTATTCGGACTTCCTCAGTGGAGATAGACTTCTGCAAAGCAAACAATCTTTTAAATGCGGTGCCTGGGACATATTGTAGCTCGTGTTTATGAAAGGGGTTTTATATTTTCTACGAAGGTGCAGAAAGAGGGAGACTTAGAACACACGGGTAGAATGCAAGGGATTCACAGGTTGGTCTACACGTGGCCAAAGGCACTAAAAGTAACCCCAGGCATTTGAACTGTGTGCTGTGGAAATGTACCTTTTCAGGAAATTTAAGAATTGATTTAAAGAAATATTAAAGCTACAAAGAATTGACAATATGTATTTCAATATATATTGAGTTTCATTTACATAATATGCTAAAAGGCTACAGAGAAGAAATACCTAATTTACTCTAGGAAGAAAATAGACCGAATGAGAAAGATGAAATATGAATAAGAACTACAACTCAAGGATTGGGGCTATGGCTCAGTGTATGCTGCTAGCTCAGCAGGCACAAGGCCCTGAGTTGAATCTCCAGCAGCAATACATGTGTATTCACACATCAACGTGCTGTGTGTCCGGTGTATGTATATGTATATCTTTAGACAAGAGGACTTATGAATTTTAAAAGAAAGCATTGGAAACAGAGTTAAGAGGTGTTAAAACAATGTTTTGTTTTGTTTTTCCCAATGAGCAGCTGAAGAAGGGATTTAGGTGTTTGCTGTGTTTTTACAGTAGGGGTAGCAGGAAACTGCATTCTTGGAAGACTGTGTTGAGCGCTCCCAGCTTCCCTGCTCCAGTTCAGCACCCCTGTCCCCACTCATAAAACCTCCTCGAGGCCACATTTGCCTTGCTGCCCTGGCACCCATGAAAATATCTTCATTTTCATCTCATGTAAAATCTGCATTCAGGCCACAATCCCTCCCAACAAATTAGAAGGGCGTTTTAACAGAAAGATAGTAAGTATAATTTTTGAAACTAGTATGTGTGTTTGATATTTTTGCCTTGTGTTTGCTTTTTTAAGTCAGGGTCTCACTATGTGGCTCAGCTTGGCTTTAAACTCCTCAAATTCGAAGTCATCTTGTGTGGGTGAGTATTACAAGCCTGTACTATCATGTCCAGCTTGTGCTGGGCCTGGAGAGACTGCTCGGTGGTTAAGAGTTCTTGCTGTTCTGTCAGAGGACCGAAGTTCAGTTTCATGAATTCACAGGGCAGCTCACAACCACCTTTAATGCCAGTTCCAAGGATCCAGGGCCTCTCCTGACCACCGGTGACTTGCGCGCACACACATGGCATCACAAACGAATAATAGCTGTGCTATCGTCAAAATTCTTCAGCATCATTTGTAAGCTTACAGTCGTTAATTTATAATTGGAATAGAATTCTCAGATTTAGTGATGCCCAAACAAATAATTTGCATATAAACAACAGTTCTTTTGCTGAGCATGCCTCAGGCAATATTAGGAATACAGAAATAACAAAAATGCTTATTGTTGTTTATTTAACAATCAAAGTGAACCGAAAGTCAGGCTTTTTTTTTTTTTTTTTTTTTTTTTTTTTTTTTTTGGCACACCAATGAGAAGGTCTTCCATAGAAAGCACGGGCATGTCTAGCCCACAGCAACAATACTCTGCAGACCCTCCTCTCTCCTACCCAAGCCAGACCCCTGCAGCCTTCTGCGGCCTTCTGACTTCTTCATCCCGCCTTCTTTCACACCTTCCTCCAGGCCCATAGCCTGCCCTTCCTCCACCCCAGGCTCAGCTCAGCCCTTCCTTTCTTGCAAATGCTCATGGGCCCTTTTTTATGCTTTCAAGTCTTCTCTCTCTCTCTCTCTCTCTCTCTCTCTCTGTGTATTTATATGACTTTCTGTCTCTCATCTCTGTGTCTCTCTGTTTCTCTGTGTGTGTATGTATATTTATGTGAATGTGCATGCATGTGTGGGTACACAGATGTGAAGGTACACGTGTATGGATATGCAGGTCTGTAAGTACATGTGTTTGGGGGTGAGTACATGTGTGTAGGGGTGCACAGATGTGGATTCACATGTGTGGGGTGCATGTGTGTGGGGGTATACAGATGTGTTGGTATACCTGGATAGGCGGGAATGGGGACACATGTGTGGGCGCATACATTCATGTATCAGCACATGCATGTGGCGGTCAAGGAAGTCTTGGGAGAAGCTCCTCGAGGCTCCTTCATCTTCTCTCTGCATAGGATCCCACTGGAATGAGATCTCACCACATAGGCAAGGCTAGCTAGCCAGTGAACTGCAACGAATCAGCTGTTTCTGCTTTCCATCTCTCTAGCTCTGGATTACGAGAGCGCCCTGGCACGCTTGGCTTTCATGTGGGCTCCGGGTATCAGAGATCAGGCTCTCATGCTTGCAAGGTGAGTGGTTTACCTGCCGAGCCGTTTATCCGCCAGAGAATTCTTCTTGATGTCGCACATGCCCCGTAAGCCTGCAAGGGTTAAGAAGTTCTCTCTGAGACATAAATTCCTTGCGTCTTCTTCTACCAGGCCCCTTGGATGGTCTCCATCCTTCTCCTGATCCCTAAGTATTATCATAGACACTGTAGGGCTCTGTGGTATGCTGTTCTGTGGTGTGTTCGAGGAGCCACGCCTTAGAGGTTTCTCTGTCTTCAAATGACCTGGGATGGCCAGTCCTGAGTACAAGAACAATGACATCCTTTCTCCTTGGCCACTAAAGAGGGAAGCAAGTTTTCCAGTACTAAGTTAAAAATAGATTTCTTTTTTCTTTCCTTTGAAAGTCCCTTTCTCAGTATCAAGTTTCCTTTCAATGTCTAATTTGCTAAGAGTCTCTATCAGTCGCCGTTAGTCCAATGTTTTCCAGCCACTATTGATGTTAATCAATGGGGGTAACTTTTCTTCTAAAGGTGTGACCAACTGCATTGCTGCTTCAAGTGTGAAACCAGCTGTCCTAGCTAGCTAGCTAGCGTTAACTGATAAGTCGACCTGGCCTGAGTCATCTGAGAGGAAGTCTCCGCTGAGGAACTGTCTAGATCAGATTGGCCTGTGGGCATATCTGTGGGGAGATTGTCTTGAGTGTGGGAGGGCCCAGCCAACGTGGACAGCACCATCCCTAGGCAGGTGGATCTGAGCCACCTAAGAAAACTAGCTAAGCATGGAACATGCCAGAGTGAGCAGGGGAGCAGTGTTCCCAGTTTACGTCCTGCCTGAGCTCCTCCCCCACTTCCCCCAGTGATAAGCTGCAGGCTGGAAATGTAACTCAGATAAATCCACCCACCCACCCCAGGCTGCTTTTGGTCAGTGTTTGGTCAGACCGGAACTAGAAAACCACCTTTAATGCATGGAAGGGACGCAATAGGTCCCCCGGGGTAACCCTTTGCATATGTGTCTGCGCTCATTTTCTACGGTTCCATTGGAGGTTTTGAAGATGTACTTTTACTAGAGCTCCAAGCCTGCAGTTTTCCTTCCTTGCAGTATCGCACTATGTTTGTGCTATCACAGTGTACAGACTTCATGGTATGAGCTGGGGATTACCCTTCCATCTCAACTGTCTGCAGGACATGGGCTAAATCTGATCTTGTTTCTTTCTTGAACTCATGAGGTTTCCTCTACAAGTGCCAACTTTTTCATGTCCTGTTTCTATCTATCTATCTATCTATCTATCTATCTATCTATCTATCTATCTATCTGCCAGTCCATCCATCCATCCATCCATGTATGTATGTATCTATGTATCTATCGTCTATCTATCTATCTATCTATCTATCTATCTATCTATCATCTATCTATCTATCTATCTATCTATCTATCTATCTATCTTTCCATCCCCTTCTGCTCTGCCTCTCCTCTCAATGTTCTTGAATGATATCCATAGAAATTTACTGATCAGAATAAATCTTTTCAAAGAATTGACTTTTGACTCTTGGTTATTCTTTCTCTCTTTCTTTTTTTCTTAGTACCTGGATTTTGCTTTTTATTACTCCCTTCCCCTTCCCCTTCCGCTGAGGCTAATTGCTCCTCTCCAAACCGCTAGCAGTGGCTGTGTAGGCTGCGCACTTCACTCCTCTTCCCTAACACCTAGATTTAAAGCTATGCACATTTTTCTAAGCCCATATTTAACCGGGCTCTACAAGCTTGATGTATTTTACTCTCACCGTGCAGTTCAATTTCTTACTTAAGAGTTCACTGTAATTTCTTCTTTACTCCGGGCTGCTCAGAAGCGCTGATGCTTACAGAACTGTAGGGACTTTCCCACAGTGCTCTTTGTTCCTCTTGCCTTTATGCTTAGTTCCACTGTTGTGAGGTAATACAATGTGCGATTAATATTTTCAGATATTTCTGCAAAGCCAAGAATGTGGTTCCTTTGGTAAGCGTCCCAAGTATGTCACACAGGAATGTGTCTTCTACAGATTCTGACCACAGAATACTTTGTATATAAACTTTATTAAGTCTGTTACTCTTGCTTTCAATTCACATACATATTTGCTGAAATTTTTGACTCTTATTCTATGGAGGAACAGAGAGATTTGCTAAGAATCTGCCGCTATGAGGAGAGCTGTGGCTGTCTCTAATTCTGTCAGATATTTTCCTTTCACATATGTGAGCTTATTTTATTTCCTGCACATAAATTAAGGATTGAATGTAACATGCTCTTAACACTACAGCAAAGTCTTTTATGTTGAAGCCCACTTTCACCAGTGAGAGAGTCACATTAGTTTCCATCCCATTGTGCATTTTATGTATTTCACGTTTTACTTTTAATATTTCTATAACCCTTATATTGAAAGTGAGCATTGTGGACTTGGGCTGTATTTTATTATCTACTAACAAAACGTGCCTTTTATTTGTAGGTTTTCACCTCATTTGTACTTAATGTAATTATCAACATTTAATTTTTCTGACTTATTGTCATTGTTTTCTACACATTCTACATATTATCTGTTATTTTCTTTTCATTTTCATTTTGGGGGGTTAATAGGGCATTTTAAACTCTCTGATTTCCCTTTCTAGTAGACTATAAATTATTTTTGTTTTATTAGCTTTCACGGTCTTCTATAGAAGCTCTTGTTAGATAATAACTTAACTGTATCCATCTAATACTTATCGGCAATGTCTTTGAAAACACAGACATCTCTAAATGAAAACAAGAAAACATTTAGTATGAGATATGAGCCCACATTAGACTTGAGTGGAAAAAGAGGAAGTCTTCCAGTAAATATTGAACCAGTGTGGTTTATAGTCTCATTTCTGAACAGTCAGTATAAATTAGTGTAAATTTGTAATTAACAGTATTAGAGGGGGAAAACATGTGTGGAGGTAGATGTGAACAAAAAAGTGAAAGAACTACTTTTCTAGGAAGTAGAGATAACCACAAAGATGGAGCTTATAAGAAATGACCACATATATGGGGCCCTCAGATTATGTACGGAGAGGATGGAAGAATGTACTGCTGTCCCTTGGGATCTAGAAGGGATCAAGTCTCTTAAATAAAGCAGTGTAGTGTTCATGCATAATCAACACACATTTTCTTATATACTTCAAGTCAGTTCTAGAGAATTTACCATCCCTAACACAGCATAAATATTCCGTACATTGATGGTACACTGTATTGTTTGGGCTATAATTCCCGCAAAAGTCTGTATAAATGAGATTTTTAGAAATAGTTTTGGTCATGTTTGTTTGAATCCATAGATATAGAACCTGGAGATGCATAGACTGGATGATATATAAACATCTGGTCTCTTTCTCTCACAAGGGCTGTCCCCAGGCTGTCCTTTCTGTGGATAGCCCTGTTTTCCTCCTCCTCTCCTCAGGAGTGTGTTGTGAGACTCCTCAGTCCTTGAGAGTTTGCTTCTATGAGCAGAAATGGTGACATGATAGAGCTACCTCTGAGAACTATAAAATCCTCAAAGTGAGATGTTGGAGAACACTCACTCCTCTGTTGCCTCTGGCTCTTCTCCCTGTACAAAGGAGGTGCCCATCTAAAAGACCAAAGTCTTCATAAGCGTAGAATTCACAGGAAGTCTTGCCAAAGGCTGGAAGTGCCTTGGGATGAGGTGTGACTCTTGTGTTGCCCCCACATAGACTTCCTTCAGGGATGTCACACATCTGCAGGGGGAGGCCCCACGGAAAAGTTTTGTGAACTCTAAGGGCGGGAGAAACATACACTAAACTCTCAGCACAGCTTCTGCAGCCTGTTTTGTGTGCATACATATACATATACATATACACATACACATACACATACACATACACATAATACACATATACATATATATATGCATGCGTCCCTCTGCCTCCTTTCGTCTTTGTCCCCTCTCTTTCTCTCTAGTCCTGTCTTTTCATCCTGTCATTTCTAACCTGGGTTTCTTGCTGCCCTAAATTTCATTAGACTTTCAAACTAGAGCATGCCTTGGCTAGCGGCCCATACAAGGGAAGCAACACTCCCCCCCCCCCCTTGGACAGTGTTCATGTTCTGATACTCGAGTATTTGACCTTTCCTCTGGGGCCTATTATCCCTTCCCTAGACCGATGTTGCTTTCATTATCATCTAGCCAGGTGTCTTTCCCCCTCGTTCCCCGATGAGACAGTCTTGTTTCACCTAAATGTATTCAGAATACAAAGGAGGATATATCCAGCGTCATCCAACTGGATTTTAAAAATGAAATTATCAGAGCTTGTTACATATCAGCTAAAGAAAAATTCTAACGTTCCACAACTGCATTATATGTGATTCTAAAATTATAATAAACCATTTACAGAGATGAAGTTTAAAGCGGAGGGACATTCTAATGGCTATCAGACAGTATGACAAGAAAACAGTTCATATCATTAGTACTGGACTTTATTCACCGATACCTGATTTGTTAGATTCTTAGTCCATACATATTCTTAAACTGATCCATAAATTTCATGTAATTTTTTTTTGGTTTGGTTTGGTTGAAAATTCTAACAGGTCTCGTTATGTTGCCCAGACTGATCTTAAATTCATAGTCTTTTCACCTAAGCCTCCAAGCTGAAAGCAATCTTAACCAAGACTAGAGCCAATATTTCGTGGGACTGACAAGCTGATCTTAAAATTTATATGGGAATGCAAATAAGCTAGAATATCTAATGTACCCTCCAAAAGTAGAGAGCTACATATGTCAACACTTTTTAAAAATTACCATAATTAAAATGAATGATATGACCCAAGGAAACAGCGTCTCAGGGCTCCAACAGAAAGTCAGCTGCTTGATTTACAACAGTGCACCATGGGAAATTATGGTACTGACAATAAATAATACTGGACTCGTTGGATATCCATAAGAACAGAATGACTAGAAACAAACAAACAAAAACAGATTTTAAAAAATACCAGATCCAAACTAATCATAAGAAATCCAAAGAAACAAGGCTTCGAGAATCTAGAAGTTATCAGCATGTACCTTCAAGACTTTAGGAACAGAGAACAAATTCTTAGCTAAAGTCTAAAAAGATAACAACAATAGAGAAACAACTAATGAGATAGATGCCATTAAAATAAAACCCCCTGAACTTCCTGGATACTACGTTAGGGGCACAAGACACAGCCCAAAGTGAAGGCCTTGCAGCACATATGCAGGAAGTGTAACCAGCATGTGCATTCCAAATCTTTGAGAAGATCGAGAGCTGGAAACTACGCAAGGACTTGAACAGCGGTGTTACAGAAGCAGGGATCCGGGCAGCTATGTGCATACAGAAAGGATCCCAGCCACCATGGAAAACAGATACCCATGCTTCTCAGCCATTCTTATTAAGATAACTTTGATAGTACTTCCTGCTGGTGAAGATGTGGATTTTCCCATGTGCTTTGTATGTATTCATCAAGAGAAATGCATATGAAGAGTCCTAACCGTTCAGTTCCCAAAATGAAAGCAAACTTCAGTATTGGTTTCTGCATTCATGCAACGTTATACTGTACTATACTAACAATTATCTTAAAGAATTGCTGCCTCTGATGCCAGCATGGATGGTTGCTACAGACGTGTTGCTGATTGAAAGAAGCAGATGAAACAACCTACTGTAGTGCTGTTCTATGTACAGAAAGTTTTGAACCGGGAAAAATTAATCACGTTGGTAGAAGTTTGGTAATTGGTAATTGTTCCATTTAAGGAGTGGTGGCTGTGTTACAGGGAACCAGAGAGAGAACCACTCAGACACAGTGTATTGCCAATTGAAAGTCTTTATTCCAGTCAGCTGGCTGGGACTCTACTCAGGCATTCAGCACCCAAGTGTAGCCCTGAGCATTTAAAACCAGGGACTTAGAAAGACAAAAGCCACATCCTGGCATCTCGCTCGGCAGCTGCAGGAGGAGGTTGGCACAATCAAGCAGTCTGGCAAAAGCTAAGGTAGGTGGATAGCTGGAGCGGAGAGGTTTGTACAAGTGGGCACTTTAACAGAAGCTAAAATACTTTAGCCGGGGTAGCTTTTGTTTTTAATTTTCTTTTTATTTATCCTTTGTATCTTTCACATCGTGTCTCCACATCCTGTCTCCCTATTTCACTCATCTCCCTCACCCAAGAAAATATAACAAAATAAAATTTAAAAGGAAAAGTAGGGAGGAGGAAGAGAGAGAGAGAGAGAGAGAGAGAGAGAGAGAGAGAGAGAGAGAGACTCATCATGGAAGCTGCAGTGTGACACAGTGACCATGTAGTCAACCCCTTTATCCATTCATCTTTACATGCAGGAGTTCATCCCAGAGAATCTTGGTCTGGTTTGAGGCCCCTGGTCTCTGCTACACCATAGAGGCTGGGCTTTACTGGGACTCTTCCTGGACCTCTGTTGCCGCCCTGTGTCATGGAGAACCTGCAGCTCTGTGTCCACAGGACCAACCCCCTCCCATGCTTCAGAAGATCACAGATGGGATGGCTGTTGGGGTGGGCCAACACATAACCCTGGTTCTGGGCCTGGGTAGTTGCAGGATTGGTTAGCCTGCTAAGCTCGGGTATTTTGATTGCAGGTTCCTAGAATAGAGTTAGGTAATTTTGCATGGAATTCTCCATCAAGAGATCAAATTCTAGTTAAACTTCGAAGGGCCTCAGTAAGAATACAAGATGGAGGAACCTCTGCCCTGTCACATTCTCCACTGGTTTTATGCACTTGTGTCAAAGAGCCAGTGCATCCTCTTCCAGGGGCACACAGTAGGTCCTAAGGACTACCAGCTGAGTTGCTCACGCAGTTGAGGAAGCAGGGTCTCACCATTAGCCCAGTCAGAACAGGAATCAAGTGCCAGCTAATGCTGATAGTAAGGTGGTCAGCTATGGGACCAGGGAAATAGAGGCTCACACTGATTATCTCATGTAGGCCTCTTTTCTTTGCTTCCTTTGAGGTTCTCCTGACCGTAGCAAGGTTTTCCCTAATTACTACTGATTGGCTGGCATACAGACAGCAAGTTCTCCTAAGGCCAGGGACTTCTTCAAAACTTCAAAGGTCCTCTGCTTGGTCTCAGTGCATCCCACAGGCTGGGGACCTCTGGTGCTGGCATAGAGGGGCTTGGTTATCTCAGCAAGTCCCATTATCCACAGCCTGCAGGATCCAACCACCCCCAGATATTCCCTCACTGGGTTTTTGTAATATGGGGGCAGGGATTTGCTGGATGGCTGAGTTAGGGCCATAGGAATATGTCAGCATTTCTTCCTCTATTACCAGGGTGTGTGCCCTGAGAGACGCACAGCTAAGCCTTTTCGACTGAGACTTTGTACCCCATGACTTGGAGGGTTTCTAAAAAGCCTTCTGTTGCCAATCTACATTCTTCCTCAGTGATCAAAGCTGTGAAGAAGGCTCCTACCCATTGGAGCATGGTGCTTGTGAATTCCAGCAGATCTGTGCTCAGGACTCCTCAGACAGTGCTGGTGGTGAGCTTGTAAACCCTCTCCCCTGGTCTGTTTTCCCCGTACCCTCTCTTGTGTGTTTTCCTAAGGGTAGCGGTCACTTCACAGGACAGTTTCTTTCCCTGTTTGCCTTTGGCTGAATCTTGTCTTTTGGGCAAAGTTGAGACCTACCCATCCCTTCAAATACCTCTAATTTCTAGAGCTTTCTCCTTATGTCTGAGGCCGACTGTATCACAAAGGCAGTATGAGTGGCTACCTGGTTGCGGGGGGGGGGGGGGGGGGGGGGGNGGGGCGCGGACATAGGTCTGTGAAAGTAAATACCTGATCTACCTCACAGAGCCTTTCTGGAAACCCAGCGGGCAACCCATCAGGTCCTTGAGTGACCTGACCTACCTTGGGTAAACTGGTAGATTTTTTTTCTGATGTTGTTTTTAATCCTTCCAATAACATTTTGCAAAAATCATATCCAACACCCGGTTACCTTAAAACAGTTTCCAGCTGACTGATAAGGATCTGTGCCTTCGCCGGAGAAAAGGAAGGGTTTGGGTCTTCCGATTACATGATTTACGGTAGCACTGAACTTCCGCTTTTACCCTGGATGCCACTTGGAGAACTAATTTCCCCTTTCCCAGGAGCTGCCAGCTGCTTAGAACAGGCTGATGAGGGAGAGAGGGTAACAGGAACGGGGACACTCTATCTTCCAGCCTGCAACAGGGCTGAAACGGAAGAAGCAGAAGGTTTCGGTTTCTCTGGGCAACCAGACATGGCAGGGTCCCCAACAAGAGGACAGGCACAGGTCTTAAGAACTGGTAAGGTGGGAGGAGAATGGGGTGAAGGGGGGAGGCGGATGCTGGAGAAGGTGTGATGTGGGGACTGAGGGTGTGTTTTCCACCAGAGAAAGCCATCACAGGGAAACTGGTGACTGCCTCGGAGAGCCCACTGGCGTCACAACCAGGAGAGGAGCACCATAGCCAGGACGGGTGGCCTGTGAGCCTGAGGGAATTCATGTGCCATCTTGGGGGCATCAGCGGCTGCCACCTTCTTCCACGGGTCCCTCTCTCTTAGCTGGTCTCTTAGCTCTCCCTTAGGTGGTCTTCAAGGCAGCATCAGTTGAACCAGCCAATCATCTATGACTGTTCTCAGTTAAACTGGTGAGGCTGGTAATGGCCCAGGCCCACATCTGGATCGAGGGGTCTAAAGAATGGCAGTATACCTCCAGAGCATGAAAGAAGAACGCTTGGAGCTGTGAAACACTGCCTTGCGGGTGGGAGTGGGGCTTTCTCCTGCTGAGCCTTAGACAGAGCTTCCTGACTGGTAGGACGCAATGGCCTTCTGCTTCTGAAGGTTTAGCATTGGGCAAAGCTGCTACCCCTATCCTCTTATGGACAGTGCCTGAGATCTCAGGCAGAGGACAGGTGGGGGTAACGGGAAGGGAAGACGGGAGTGGGGGTGCAGAGAAGACCACAGCCTGGCTTTAGGTGCAAGCTGGCCACACCCTAGGTGAGACCACCCTAGACACAGCTGACAGCTACTTTCCCTAGCCCCCCCTTTACACTTCACCACCACCCTGCCCACTGATGCTGCCGATCATGACATTTGTCAACTAGATGGCCCCATGAAATATGATTTCTTTCTCAGTCTGCTTATCATCTGTATAAAGGAGAGCTACTAATTTTTTGAGTTAATCCTGTTAACCCTTTAATGTAGTTATCCTGCGACATTACTGAAGGAGTTTATGAGCTACTGGAGTTCCCTGGTAGAAATTTTGGGATCACTTATGTAATACTATCATATCATCAGCAAACAGTGAGAGTTTGACTGTTAGAGACTGGATTGTGTCTTTGAATTAAGCCCTAAGCGCTGATGCCTTCTAACCCTTTGTAATGTGACTACACTTGGAGGCAGGGTCTTTAATGAGGTAATCGGTACACCCTTATCTAATAAGACTGTGAACTTCTAAAAAAAGATGATCAAGACCTTGGCACTCCAGAAAACAAACAGGAAAGACAGAGAGTAGCAGTGGCTGCCTGCAGACCAGGGTAGAGGTCAAAGGATGAGCCTACCACAGAGACCTTCAACTACAGGCTTCAGCGGCATGAGGATATGGGTTTCTGCTGTTTAAACTCCCTGCTCTGTGGTGCCCTGTTGCAGAAAGGAAATAAGCCAATGTACAACCTTTTGCACTTATATAGACAGCTGTGGTTAACAGCCCAGACTATACATGGGCATGTATGTGTGTGTTTCATTGTGCTACATGGAGAGAAGTTAAAATCCTAGTGAACTTTTATTTTGCTGGATTTGCTCTTCAGAAATACTCCACTATAATTATTTTTTCTTTATTTGCCAATCCTCAAAATTTAAATCTTTTGAAAACTTTTTCCAATGATGAATAAAAATTGAGATTTCATTGATTTACTGAATTTTTATTAAAGCTAAGAATAGTCAAATTCAGCCGGGCGATGGTGGCGCACACCTTTAATCCCAGCACTCGGGAGGCAGAGGCAGGCGGATCTCTGTGAGTTCAAGTCCAGCCTGGTCTACAGAGCTAGTTCCAGGACAGGCTCCAAAGCTACAGAGAAACCCTGTCTTGAAAAAAAAAAAAAGAACAAAAAACAAAACAAAACAAAGAATAGTCAAATCCACCAGCCATCGAAAGCATCCCTGGTGTGAATTGGCTTTTTGTTTCCACTGCCCTTTCTGCTAGTAGGTTTTTTTGGTGTTTTGGTTTTTTTTTTTTTTTTTGATCATCTATTATTGATCTGTATGGTGCTTTGGAAATTGTAATATTAATCCTTTGCCTTCTGTATTCCGAGTAGTTATTTCTTCTCAGTGTACTGTATGTTTCCAACTTATTTTTGATATCGCAATTTACTATTGATATCTGAACTTCCTTTTCCTGTCTTACTATGTTGGCTAGCTCTGTGCTAAGGGGGTGCTGGATTATACAGTAATCATTAGTGTTTTTCCCCCTTTTATCTATTTTAACGGCAATGCTTCTAACGCACGAGTCAGTCTGCGGCGATTTTGGTCTCTCCTGGGCCCTTGACAGCTGCAGTAGCTTTAGCATTATGCTTGTTATTTTCATTTTGTTTTGTGGAGCCAGGACTCAACTCCAGTAGAATTCAAGCTGTTTTCTTACTCTGTCCTCATTTCAAGTAAGATTTAGAGCTTTTAAACACCAACAAAGGTGAACAGAAAGAGGACTGGGTGGCCGGAAGGTCTCTCCAGTCACAGATGGTCTATCAGATCCATCTACAGTAAATGACAACATTTGGGACGTCTTTATAGAGTTTACTTCAAATAAACATTTTTTATAAATTCAGCGTTCTATACAGCCCCAAAGGCATGCATGCTCTAATGTATGGTGTAGGAAACCTTCCTGTATTCTCCTCTCGCATCAGACTTCTACATGCTCCCATCACATACTGCCTTTTGATTTCTATTAAAGACACACGAAAAGTCCTATGTTAAGATAGGATTGTCTGTACTCTGCAGAAGTGTGTGTGTGTGTGTGTGATTGAGAGAGAGAGGAAACAAAGAGAGAGAAGAGAGACACACACAGAGAGAGAGAGAGAGAGAGAGAGAGAGAGAGAGAGAGAGAGAGAGAGAGAGAGAGCTGTTCCATGAGCCTGCTTTAGCACCCATCGTGAGCAGAAAGCTTCCACTTATTGAATGCCTTCACTTTTGGTGTTGCTCAGAGTCCCCGGGAGCTAGCTCCGGGCAGATACATGAAGCGGACAGAACCATTTGTACATCTATCTGCCACTGCCAGTTTGTTCCATGTTCCTTCAGTTGAACCTGAAGTTGGCAAGGCCTGGGTAAGTCCAGATAGCACTTAATTGCAACTAATTCTGGAGTGTCTTGGCAGCCCAGAACTAGCTGAAATGAAAAGCAAGCGTATTTATGTGATGAATAATATTAGGGCCGGGGGGGGGGCTTTAGGAGACGGAAAAAAAGGAGTGGGTTAATTTTGAACCATTTTCAATTTCCATACCAGTCATTACCCACATTAGTGGATTTATTATGTTCTTTTTCTTCCCCTAATAAGAGCCTTGTAAAACTCAGCGTATCATCAAGCAACCTAATAATTACTGTATTTAAGGGCAAATGTTAGATCCTAGACAGAGACCATTTATTACGTCCTGCTCCCTAAAGTCCGACTGAATAGCCATTTTTCTGCTTCCTCATTAATAATTATAATAAGTAAACTGCACAAAAGAGGAGGAAGGAACTCAGCAAATCAAAACGTAGAAAACTGGAAAGGCCAGGGCAGTAAAGCATCCTGCCATGACTCACAGGCCGGGCGAGATATTAGAATCATGATTCTTCATTTTCATGGCCAGAATTCTGAAGGGACCAAAAAGTGGCACCAAATGAATGCACTCAATCAATGTGGGTGCCCAGATGGGAAGGAGTGAAGTAAATAATCCTCCAAACCTGCCCTTGGTCACCTCGAGCCCCAAGCTGCAGGCCTCCCTGGAGAGCGAGGGTCACAACACAAAGCTTACTGTGAGCAGCAATGTTGGGGGTTTGCTAACCTTATGTCCCTTAGACCCTGTGCGACAGCCGGGAAAACACTGTGATGCAGCTGCCTTGGCCGGCCTTGCTCTTGGCAATGGCCTGGACAGTCTGAGCTACTCACACAGGTTTCTCCCCTCCTTTCCTTTCTCTCCCTTATCACCACTTTGGTTTTTTTCTTTCTGTCTTTCTTTGTCTTCCTTCTCTCTCTCCCCCTTTCCCTCTCAGTCTGTGTGTATGTGTGCATGCCTCTTTTTGCCTCTCTCTGTCTCTCCATCTCTGTCTTTCCACCTCCCTCTTTCCCTCTTCTCTTCCAGTTTAAAATCTCTTCTGTTTCTTTGGACCTCCCCTTCCCTGTCTCTGGGTTTATCTTGCTGATTCCCCCTGTCTACTACACATTTAACAAACTTATCCCTTGCTTTAATTGCAGAAGGTTCCACAGATGCCTAAACTCTAGCACAATACAATTACAGGTCAAAGAAACCGTTCTGAGCAATCAAATAACAAATAACACATCCTCCCATGATTGTGATTTTTCCCCTGCCTTCCTATTTTCTCATCCCAAAGGGGAACCAATGGCTTTTTTTCTTTTACGGATTTCTTCTCTTCTGCTAAGATCGGGGCATTTCGAGGGTGTTTAGACACCTTCTGTAAGTATTCCCCGAGGTAAAAGCAACAAGAACTCGGTCTTTGTTTTTGAAAGCTTAGACCAGTTGGAAACTTTGGAACAACCACTTAGTGCCAAGTCGGCCCTTGATCTTTTCTTTACAGCTCATGGGGTTTACACTCTTCAAGCCAGATTCAGTCCCCTGGGACCTCTGCTGGGGAACACAGGAAGAATTCTCCGGTCTGCAGGGAGTGATTTCCGGCCAGAATGCATAAACCATTGAGAACATCTCCCGTGGAGTCTGCTGAGAGGAAGACAATCTATTAAGCTGCAGGCAGTTGGCCCGGGTGGGAAGGACGAGGGACCCGCCTCCAGTGATACAAATGGGAGCTGCGCTTGGAAATCTCCCCAAAGCCAGGCTCTCTTCCCCCACAGGCTTTGCATTCCTCAGAAAGCAGAGAGGTAAAGAACAGAAATGCAAATCGCAACCTTTAAGGAAACATATAAAGTCAGAGAATGAATAAACGCCTTCTATTTCCATAGCTGCAGCCGAGTCCTGTTAGCGAAACTAAGACAGAGTCCGCGCAGCTGCATGAAGTCTTCTCCCAATGGCCAGGTTTCACCAGCCTTCAGGACAGACGCTCCAAGTTATACTTCAAAGTGAAGCGCAGACCCAGGCCAGCTTTATCACCACAGGATTTGACAGGAATCCAGAAAAAGGCAGAGAAAACGAGTTAGGGCCTCCTTCAGCTGGATGTAGACACTGAGCTGAGGCCCCAGCATCGTTGAGGGAAGCCTGCAAAGAGGCTGCCAGGACCGGCATCCACCACTCACAGCCCTTTGGGGAAAGACAGATCTCCTGTGCTTTTAAATCCCAGTCATCGCAGCACAGGGCTAATAAAAAACGCTCTGGAAGTTGGACAGTCCCTAAGGAGCAACGAGGGAGGGTTTGGAGGGCATCTGTGCAAATGGAGGCTCCACCCAGAACCAAGGGAAATGCTAAAACTGCCGGAGCGGGAAGCCAACCCTCAGAAAAACGGCCATGTGGTCCCCAGAGGAGGAAATAGAAACTATGCAGAAATACACCTGAGAACAACGGCAAGTCAAGAAAGTCAAATTTGTCACTTAGGAGACAAGGAGAAAATGACCTAAAGCCCACAGGCAGAGAAAAGGGATGTTCCTCGCCACAGACTGTGGGATGGGCCTACACACTGGTAGATATTTTGAACACACACACACACCACACACCCTCACACACCCTCACACACCACCACCACCACTATACACAGAGAGAATCTGGCAATGTTTATCAGAATAAAAGCACTATGTTTATCCTTTGACCCCACAGTGACTCTTCCTAAGAGTCACTGATGGGTTTGTGCTCATATAGAAGGCAAACATGCACACAACAGCAAGGTTTTAATACCAGAAAGCAATCTACTAAAACTATTTACACTGACGATGGCACATGCATGTACATATATGGGCTTGCATATAAATGGAAAGATACGTAATAAATTGCCAATAACGACTGCCTCTGGGGAGTGAGAATATTAAGAACTTCTGATTGCACTCTGTAAAGTCTGAAATATTTTAGCACGTAACCTGGTTATTGTTACTATCGTTGAGTACGTGAAGATGGTCCGTGTGAAGACTGTCACGTGGCGCTTGAGTTTGAGTGGCCAAGAGCGTGGACTTGGGTGAGGTACTGGTCTCTAACGGCCTGCGGGAGGACAAGCTTTATCACGCTTGTCCTTCCCTTCTGCGAAGTCTCTCCTAGGAGAAATTCCCTAGCCCGCATCTCTAATGGATGCCATGTGTGTGTGGAAATGGTTTCCACGTTCAGAATCCTGTTTAAAGATCCGTTTGACTTAAATGTTTTTCCCAGCTTTTGTTTCTCCAGAAAAGTATTCATTTCAGCAGACATTGTTACAGACTCACTCGCCCTGTAGCCAGTTAGCATTTCCATGCGCCTCGACTAATATCTTCAATTGCTCGCTGCCTTTAATTGATCCGGCTAACTCGGCGGATGCCTGCTGCGTGCTCGGCTAGGGAGCGTGCGGCCTGTGTTCAAAGGCAAGAGTGATGGCTCGCAGACGGCCAGGTTTCAGGTTTCCGTACTGAAACTGCATTTGATGGAGCACAAGGCTAAAGCTTTCCCTTGAAAACGTGGTGTCCGTGTTGTACCAAACAAATACCTCACTCGTCTCAAACATCAACCACTGGCAAACCCGGCTGGCTACCTTGAATAACTGGATTTGGAAATATCAGAAATGAAATCGAAGAAAAGATCTCAAGACACAAGACTATTACGGAGTTCCGAAGAAGCACAGAGAAAATCAACAAGGGGCAGAGGTGTGTGGATAATTGACAGAGATAACTTCTAAGACATCCATTGTCCTTGACTTCACGTACAAGCGCAGGCCAGCAAGTGACCCAGATGCAGCTCTGAACCCACCACCCCTCCACCATCAGTGTGGACTCCATGCTCTTTGCTTCTTCACTACTGAAGCAGAGACTCCTAGGTTAAAGAAAGATTTTTGTTCTACTCTGACTGTAAGGACGTGGCTCACAGCCTGGCCAAGTTCACCAAAAGCAGCCCTAGTTCACCACCACCATTCCTTTCATAATTATTAACAGCGGTCCTTTCTGTTCCCAAAGTGTCCTTGTTTAGATGATGATTTACATGGCTGTCCTAAGGTAAAGTAGATCTCTGTGAAGTCTGGGGCATTAGGGTCCCTTGTATTGTGACTGCCATGCTGAAATGCTTTTTGACTAGAATTTTTCTTATATTTTAAAGGTTTACTTTGCTATTAAAAAATAAACTTGCAAATAAATAAAAACATCCCACACCAAAATGAACCAGGCTCAAAGTCTATTCATCTCAATGAACTATACAAGTCCTTCATCCGTGAACTACTCAATGCTTCTAGCCCAGATCTTGTTACGGACCACAGATGATACTGTATGGGCTTCTGCTTTCCTCTCTAGATTCACCTGGGCTTAGGACCTCTAAAACATCTATATAAAGTGACAACTGGCACATAGCACTCTAAAGTCTCTGCATCCAAAACAGGCTGTGTTTTGGGAAATAGGTGTCACAATTGGAAATTAAAGACACAAAACCCTGAAAGTGAAAACCCTAAAGACCATGAAGATTTCATTGGGTATATCCCATATATGTGTTCACCCATTCTCAGTGAGTTACACAGCTTCAACACCAGACCTCGGTCAAGACGAGATTTAAAAGGGGGCAGGGACAGGGGTGGCAGTCTTCAGCTAGCACATGAGACTTGGAATGCTCATCAAGGCGACAGAGTTTTCTCACTGCCTCTGGAAGGCCCTCGTTACCAACGCTACCATCACCGGGAGCTGTCTTGAGTGTCACGTTGTCTGTCTTAAATGTGTCAGAACTCAAAGGCATTGTGGATTGCAGAAGGGGCTTTATTGTTGCCTCTGTCTTTCATGTCTTTGGGGCGGAGACCAAAAGCAAGGGTATAGCAAATCTTTTTCTATGCTGCCAGCTCACAAGAAAGAACACAGTGACTTGTTATTTATTAATTAAAGCTCGGCCTATAGCTTAAATTGTCCCACTGGCACTTGTAACTTAAATTAACCATTTATATTAATCTACATTTTGCCTCGTGACTTTTTACCTCTCTTCCATCTTGCACATCCTGTTTTCCTGATCGCCTGGCATCTCTCCTGTGCTTAAAATCATACCCCCCTACACCCTCCCTTTGTCCGGAAGTCCCGCCTACCCTCTTCCTATCTTACTATTGACTATTCAGCTCTTTATTTAGCCAATCACAGTGACACATCACCACAGTGTAAAAGAATATTTTACACTGCTACTACCCCTAGATTCTAGACCCATAGACGCTAACAGAACACATGTGGGGAGGTTAAGGGCCTGGAGTCGTGGTGGGTATTTAGATAACTATTGGGTCCTATGCAATACTGGGAACACCACCTAACTCTTTCTGAGCCCGGTTCCCTTTCTGCCTAGAATGCAGTGTGTGTTCTATTGTGACCAAAAGCAGATGTGAAACAAAGGGGTTAGGAGAGATGATGGCCACGATTCTGTCTAACAGAAGGACTTGGCATGTTTTACTTAGACTGTGACACTGTTGGGGTGGAAAGATGGCTCAGTCCTTAAAGTGCTTGCAGTGTAAGTTTAGGGACCAGAGTTCACATCCTCAGAATTCACAGAAAAGCTGAGGGGAAATAGAGGCCCACCAGCAATTCCAGTCTCAAAGGGTGGAGACAGGGATTTCTAGAGCAAGCTGACCAGCAGGACCAGCCCTATCAGAGAGCTCTGAATTGGTCAACAGACCTCACCTCAGGAATGAGGCAGAGGGTGGAGGATGCTTCCCCATGTCAACCTCGGCCCTCCACATGCAAGTGACAGCTCTCAGTGAAAGAAGTTAAATGCAGGTCTATTCACTGTCCCTTCTTGCTATTTTCTTTTCCATTTTGAGGGTATATTCATAAATTACCTTAAATTCTGATTTACTTTTCAAACGAAAGACAGTCCACCTCAGCACAGAGGCCGCTTGGTTTTTGAAGCAGTCCTCACCCTTTCTTGTTTTAAGCATAGCCTGGCATGTGGGTGTCTCTGCAGCCTTGGAGGATCTTCAAGACCTGCAAATGCCTTTGATATAGAGAGTCACGAATCCTGCTGTCTTCCGGTAAAGGAATGTGCGTTTTATGACCACAGCTCACCTGGCTTCGGTGGAACACCTGGTTTTCATCTAAAGGCGAGGCGCATGTGGCCTGGCCTGCAGGCCGCATTTCCCGTTGCCTCCCTCGGCTTCCCGGGTGGAATATTTTCATAAATCTGCAGGTCATTTCCAGGAATCTCTTGTACTAAAACATCACAGATCTGTTCTTCTGGCCTTGCTTTCCTGAGGATCGGATTTTGCTTCCCGTCAACAAAACAAGGAGATTTAGACTGTAAATAATGTCTTCGAGGCTAAAAGTGTAGGTTCCCAAAAGTGGCATCCTAAGATTTTTACCCATTCTACTTTTAACATCCAAAGCAGGGGATGGAGATGGTTCAGGGCTTAAGAGTGCTCGCTGCTGGCACAAAGGACCAGTGCTTGTTTCCCAGCAACCATGTTGGGTGACTCACAATTGCCTGTCACTTCAGCTCCTGAGGTCTGACAACCCTCTTCTGGTTTCCATGGGCACTAGCGCACATGGCGCTTACACACAGAGATGCACATAGATGTGTAGCTGGTCCGGGAAAGATGAAAATGTTCTAGAGATACACTTGAGTCTCTCAGTCTCTCGGTGAACCCTCAAGAAATAGAAATTCCAAGGCATTTCATGCTGGGAGGAGGAAAAGGGGGAATGAGAATCCACACAGTTCGAACAGCTTCTCACCTTCCAAGATGAACCTAAGACCCAGATGGTGACAAGGGTCACACCATGCTGCCAACTGCTTAGATGCACCTATCTTTGACTTTCTATTTAAACATGGATGTCACTCCAGGACCCTGAAGACTTGGAAGAGTTCCTGGGTCTTTCTTTCCAATGTGTTCACATTGAACAGATCCCCTTGTGAGGCTTCCCACTTTTAATTGTTTCACTGAAGACACAAGGTTGGACCTGGCTCAGGACATGAGCTGTGACCCCTGAGTTTGATCATACATAGACATAATTTAAAATAAATCTTTAAACACAGCTTTTTGCTTTATTGCTTTATTCTACAGGGAGTCACGCATATGCTGAAAAGAGGCATGCTTCTATCCTGAGGCCTTGTTGCCTTTGTACCCATGACAACCTCCCAACACTTAGCTCCAAACATTTAGCTGGAGGGAGAAAACCTGGTTCAGTAGAGCAGATAAAACATCCTTTACTTACATCTGGATTTTTGGCTTTCTGTGATGGCTCATTGACCTGTAAGCTTTCTCTTATGATAGTATTGCTAAAGGAACCCCTTTGGGTTTATACAAGCAAACAGAAATACTGCATAGAAATGTCTCCGTTCTCAAGCAGAACATAGGAAAAAAATGTTACAAAATGTATACACATGAAAAAAAGATAGAAACTATAAAACCATATCTTATAGCATCATTTCTGTCTCTTTTTAAATTACTTATCATTTCCGAGAATTTAATAGTTCATCCAGACCTAGAAAGACAAATGTCACATGTTCTCATTCATATGTAGAACTTAGTATCAAATCTTTAGATCTGTGTCTTTTCACATAGAGTATCTTCAGAATACAGAAAAATAATAAAGGGAGCATTAGTGGGAAGGGAGAAGATCCTAAGTGACAGGGTAGTAGAATATGGGCAATGTGACGGGGAAAGAGGTGAGAAGGGAGTGGGGTTTAAGCGAGGAGAAAGCTGGGAGGATAGTTTGGGAGAGGAAGCGGGAGAAATCATCACTAGCACTAAGAATATTTGAAAAGGTCATGTGGAAACTATTATTAAAAGATTCTTAAATGTCTATATATCCATATACATTATGCTCAAAAAAAGTTCATATGGAGCTATCCTACACAGGGTAGGCATGATGGTATCTCAGAAGCCACGCGTTTCCAGATGAAGAGGCAGTGCCAGGTGTGGGACACCTCCTTTCCGGTTGTTAGTTGTGGGTGTCCTGGAAATCCATGCCTAGTACAAGCTATTGCTATTACTCCTGATTTCTCAACAGACATCAATGATAAGACACGGCTGCTGAAGCCCCCCACACTTTGGTCACGGATCATGGAGAAATCGGGTTGATACTAACCAGAAAGCCTTCTCTCTGATGGCTACTTTCTATAGCTAGAACTGGTAGGTGCCATATGGGGTGTCGGAGCCTGCTCCAACAAAGCCAGCTAGGGTTCCTGGATTGGGGGGATCTTAAGGCTAAGGAAATGTCAGGTGAAAGAAACTGAGACAGAAAACACAGGATAGAATCGGGAGGTCTGTGTGGTCATGTCAAAACAGCCACAGTCCAGACCTCCCGATTCTTTGTTGGAGCAGGCTCTGACAATGGGGTGTTAGGGCGGGGTGAGTCCTCAACAGCTCTGAACCCTGCGGGCTGTAGTAATGACTGGCTGTACTGGAAATTGCCCACGGCTGCACGGGTGGCTCAAATGCCATGAGAGTCACCAATCACGTTCTGATTTACTCCACAGGAAGAAATGCAAACTTGGTACTGTAAATCTGGCCAAGAATCTGGCTATGGAACTCCCAGGGGTGTTCAAAGACCCCAGGGGTAAGTAACCATACTACTATCATTTTGCTGAGTAAACATAGTTTCAAATAGTCCCCTAAATTCATATCTCTCTATACCCACGAATTAGTGCACAGCTCTCAGATCTCATTGGGAAGTTTCTTTTTGTAATAGGTTGTGGTTAATGCAGAAATTCACAACTTGTCGAAGTTCAGCGAATACATGTCAGCGAAGTACTTATCCACTAATGGGATATATATATATATACATATACATATACATATACATATATACATACACACACCCTCCCCAAGGCTTAGGAACCGTCATGAATGAAGATGTGGAAGGATTACTAGCCAGAAGTCTGAGAAAACAATGTCTTCTGGACATAACGGTAACTCTGAGCTCATGAATTCACAGCACTTGTGGTCGCCTGAGAAAGACTGAGTCAATGAGCATTCCAGCACAGCATAGGGGGGTCACCCCAGAGCCCCCGCCTCTCCCCATCCCTCTGAAGAGGGGGACACTAATCAAGCTGTCAGAGGATGGGGAGTTAGAGGTGGATCCAGAAGGAGCTGGGTGGAAAAGTGAGGGTGAATGTGGTCAAAATCCATTATATACATAAGTAAAATTCTCAAGAAATTAATAAAAAATATTATAGCTTTTTTATGCTTCCTCTTAGTCTACCTGCAGGACCCTTCAAGGTATGAGTTAATATGTTAGCCAATTGGAACAGGAGCTTGGGAAGTGGCCCAAAGTGGCAGAAGAAGTGTCCTTGGCCCTGATGCATTTGCTCTTCGTCTTCACCAGCCAGAAGAAGCCAAACATCTTTCAGAAGAAGCCAAACATCTCCCACCGGTGATAAAGGCACTTCCTCTGGTGATAAAGGCACTTCAGGACAGCACCAGCCGTCACTGGGTGGAACTCATTGGAAAGAAACTCTTGAAGGGGAAAAGCATGGTAATGCTGGAACCTGTGCTTTCTATTGCTTCCCTTTGCGACCACTCCTAGTTTAAGGTCAAAAGCTAAGCAAGAGTGTATGTGGCATTTCATGGATGTAGATGTTCCTTTGTAGGGAATCTCAGAGATGAGCTCAGCTGAGTCACCACGTGAGGTGATAAGTGGCTTATACAAGGTCAGAGAACTGGAGGCTGTTATGGATGTGAATGAATGCCATGGTGGTTGGCAAAGCTCTAACGAGAAGGTGGAAATTCTGCCAGAGCCAGAGACTGCTCAGGGCCCTGTCCTGATTGCTCTCGGGAATGAATGCATTGGCATGTCCTGTACAGGAGGCAGCAGCATCTCAGGGCACTCCTCTTACATCTCTCTCCCTCCCCTTTACAGGGTGTGTGTGTGTGTGTGTGTGTGTGTGTGTGTGTGTGTGTGTGTGTATGTGTGTGTGTGTGTTGGGGGCAGGAAAGGGTAATAAACATGTCACGTTTAGAGCCGAGCATTCTTGGCACTTGACCACCTCTGTAGCTCTACATTGATTTCCATCCACTGCAGAAAGAAGGTCGTTTGACCAAGGCTGAGAGCAGTCCATGTCTCTGGTTATAAATACAAATGCACTGTGGGAACTCTTTCAGCCAATAGCCTGTAAGATACCAGCCCACTTTGGGTGTGGTCTCATGCACTATAAATGCAGATGAAAAATTTGTGCGGGCCTCTTGGCTGCTGGATTCGATTCCAGTTCGCAGCGCATGCAGAGGGCTGCGATTGCTACTATTTCTGTACGTTTATCCCCTAAAAATAAACCCTAATAAATAAATAAATATACTCTAGTTCAGACAATTTTAGAACTCTTTTTGTTTGCCAACACAAATATTTAGAAGGCATTAGATCACTTGGAGGACCTGCGTGAGATCAAGTCAGCCAAGATCCCAGCATGGA
Organism: Alexandromys fortis; assembly: GCF_014885135.2. Classification (NCBI taxonomy): domain Eukaryota; kingdom Metazoa; phylum Chordata; class Mammalia; order Rodentia; family Cricetidae; genus Alexandromys; species Alexandromys fortis. The sequence continues at coordinate 4,491,189 of NW_026067970.1, forward strand.
GGGGAGGTGCTTTCTAGGTCTCACCCCTTCCCAAGGAGCTACTAACAGTTGACAGCTGTGGGGATGGGGGTCTTCTTTCTTGAGGATATGTCCAGAGAGCTCAAATCTGCCATCAAACCAAATCTAAAGGTGAGCATTGTTCTTGCTCCTTGTGGTGGCCTCATGGGCTGTCGCTTTGCTGTCACAAAGCATCATGTTTGCTCATTCCAGTGTCATCCTACTTAGCCACAAGCTCCATTGCAGCATGGGCACCTGGCCTCCCAAACTATAGGCCAGTGGACGGCTTCTCACTGCTCGCAACATGGCGGAGGGGATGGCATGGTGGAGAGAATCCGCCTGCTACCCGGGTCTCTTTTCCTTCTCATATACGACTACTAATGCCCAACTCCGCCAATTTCCCCTAACACTAATCACCTGAAGGCTGCATCTGCTACCATCGACATATACATTTGGAAATTTAGTTTCCTTAATCTTTTGGATTTGGGGGATAGATGATAAAATCAACAACAACAAGGAGGAAGAATCCAGCCAGGGCTGATCCTAGAAGAGCATCGCAGAACCAGGAATGGTTCTCACCAGGCAGAGATGCCATGTGCTTGGACCCGCCACCACAATGTGCCCAAAAGAGTGACTGAAAAGACATTGATTGATTCTTGTAAGCCTAATAGGTTTAATTAGAATGGCTTTGGTTTTACAGCTGCATTAGAAAATTATTTGACACTATTTACTCTGTCTGAATGTCTGTGCATCCAATTTATACAGCAAATTGAATTAAGTTTTATATCCAACCAAGATGCACATGTGCATGTGCCTGAAGCTTAGGGAAAGAATGTTGAAAATGCTCATAGGGGTCTGTGCAACCAGCCTGAACTGGAACCAGCCCAGATGCCTGCTCACAGTAAAAATCAATGTGCTGTATGGAGCCAGTGGAGCCCCGGGCAGGCGAAACTTGGAGAGATGGTGTATTGTCTGACAAGAGATGAGCCGGCCGTGCCAAAGGCCAAGAAATCAGGCCCATGGGAATTTGGCAAAGCCTTTCTCCACACGGGTCAGACTTGGAATACCAAAGCCTTCTCTCTGGTCCAAGTATGAGTGTTTATTAATGACTGATCAGAGTGTACAAAAACTTAGCAACTGCAGTACTATCTTCCTCCCCGCCACCTGAGCCTGCTCACCTACAGACCTCCTACTGAGACTGGCTGAAGTGCTGAAGCCTCAGTTGCAGCAGAAGCTGGTGAGGCTCCATGCCAGTGTGTGTTGTCTACCGGAACCCAGCTTTTCTGAACCTTGGTCTGCATTTGTCCCGTCTCCATCCCCTCACTACCCCAGTCAGGTTTCCAGATCCAAGCTGTACAAGTCATGGCAATGTAGCATGGTCCATTCACGTCAATGAATTTCTGTCCAGAGATGAGACTGTGTGCTCTTTCTGCATCCCAGCGCATACATAGCTACGGCAAGCAAAGGAAGAAGTCAAACTGAAGCAGTGCAAACCCAGTGACTTCCTTTCTGTCAGATACAAAAGCTGAGCCCTTAGAAACTGACTTAGTATCTCCTTGGAGTGGAGTGTGGATGAGAAGGGGGCTACGGATCCATGCAGGGCTCGTGGTTTTCTATTTCTGGGTGCGGGATCTGGTTACATTGGGGTGCGCACTGTAGGAAATCCACCAAGCTATGCCTTCTCATTTCTGTATGTATGTTATACTTCCCTCTGGTGCTTTTTAGTTTAAAACTAATTATTCTCTGGGAAGCCACAGGCCGCTCCAGGCAGCTCCTCTAAACCCAGCCACCCAGTGTCACCCCCAGCTATGCAAGAGAACACTGGCTACAGCTTCCATTCCTCACCCATCTGCAGCAGATTACAGATCTTCCCCTCCTAACTTCCTTCCACCAGACATTGCTTTAGCCTAGCTCCGGACTATCTCAGGCTCTGTCTCCAGGCAGGGAAGCAGGGAGGCTGACTGAAGATCTTCTCTTCCCCCTCCATACCTCAAGTCCAGTCTCACCTCAACTCTGTACAGAGCACCTGTGGTGGCCTCACACCACTCTCTGCCCCATTCCCAGGGGACCAAGCAGATCCTGGTGGGACACCCTGCTCTCCTCCTTCCTGCGGACACCCTCAACCCACCTCTAGCCCATCCCTATTCCTAAGTGTCAGCTCCTAATACTTAGAAACAGGTTTTACCTAGAACCCCCAGCCCAGGGTCCACACCTATCAGGACCCCAGAAGAATTTCCTACCAGCACCACACAGACACTGTGCTCTTTTCTTTTCTTTCTTTCTTTCTTTCTTTCTTTCTTTCTTTCTTTCTTTCTTTCTTTCNCCCAGAAGAATTTCCTACCAGCACCACACAGACACTGTGCTCTTTTCTTTTCTTTCTTTCTTTCTTTCTTTCTTTCTTTCTTTCTTTCTTTCTTTTTTTTTTTTTTTTTTTTTTTTTCAGTGTTTCTCTGTGGTTTTGGAGCCTGTCCTGGAACTAACTCTTGTAGACCAGGCTGGTCTCGAACTCACAGAGATCCACCTGCCTCTGCCTCCTGAGTGCTGGGATTAAAGGCATGTGCCACCACCGCCTGGCTGGCACTGTGCTCTTGTAAGAATCAGAGAGGGCAGCAGAAACCACGGAGCAAAATGCCCACCCAGCAAAGACAAGACCAGATGTCAGCACTAGAATGACAGTGTTTCTAAACCCATCACAGAAATGTAATTAAAAACAACCAGGACAATACCTAGAGCCTGGCACCCTACTACTGCAGGCCCTGGATATTTTAACACAGCTGAAGCATAGGAAAAAGACCTTAAAATAGCTTTTGTGAATATGATTGAGATCCTTAAAGAGGAACTGGATAAGATCTCATAGAAATCGATGAAAATACAAACAGTAGAAGGAAATAAATTAAAAAGTTCATTATTTGAAGGAAAATCTGGAAATGCAAGATTTAGGAATTCAAACAGGAAACTCAGAGGCAAGCCTCATTAACAGAATACAAGAGATGGAAGGAAGAATCTCAGACATTGAAGACACATTGAAAAAAAGTGGATGTTCTGGTCAAAGAAAATGTTAAATCTAAACAATTCCTGACACAAAATATCCAGGAAATCTGAAACACTATGAAAAGACCAAATCCATGAATAATAGAAATAGAGGAAGGAGAAGAAACCCAGACAGAAGGCACTGGAAATATTTTCTTTTTTTTTCTTTTTTTTTTTATTTATTTATTAAAGATTTCTGTCTCTTCCCCACCGCCGCCTCCCCTTTCCCTCCCCCTCCCCCAATCAAGTCTCCCTCCCTCGTCAGCCCAAAGAGCAGTCAGGGTTCCCTGCCCTGTGGGAAGTCCAAGGGCCACCCACCTCCATCCAGGTCTAGTAAGGTGAGCATCCACGAAACTGCCTAGGTTCCCACGAAACCAATAGGTACAGTAGGATCAAAAACCCATTGCCATTGTTCTTGAGGTCTCAGTAATCCTCATTGTCCACTATGTTCAGCGAGACCGGTTTTAACCCGGGCTTTTTCAGACCCAGGCCAGTTGGCCTTGGTGAGTTCCTGATAGAACATCCCCATTGTCTCCGTGTATGGGTGCACCCCTCGCGGTCCTGAGTTCCTTGCTTGTGCTCTCTCTCCTTCT
>NW_026067970.1:4494935-4520217 GCF_014885135.2 Alexandromys fortis
TGAGGTTAGCCAGACCCAAAAAGAGGAACATGGGATGTACTCACTCATATTTGGTTTCTAGCCATAAATAAAGGACATTGAGCCTATAATTCAGGTTCTTTGAGAAGCTAAATAAGAAGGAGAACCCAAAGAAAATCATATAGGCTTCCTCCTGAATATTAACCTTCATCAGGCGATGAAAGGAGACAGAGACCCACAATGGAGCACCGGACTGGAAATATTTTCAAAAAAATCATTGAAATATTTTTCCTAACCTAAAGAAGAAGATGTCTATCAAGGTACAACAAGGATACAGAACACCAAAGAGGCTGGACCGGAATGGAAAGTCCCCTCAGCACATAGTGATCCAAACACTAAATATACAAAACAATGAGCAAATATTATAAGCTGCAAGGGAAAACAAGATACTACATCTGCCACCCAACTGAGCACAGCTTTCAGTCACATTAGATGGAGAAAATGAGATATTCTGTGATAAAAAAAAAACAATTAAGCAATATCTATCTATAGTCGATTGTTCTCTACAACCTGAGAGCACAGGCCCATTGCTGAAGACACTACCTATACAACTCATTATACACGGAGAAGGTTGAACTGATACATAGACCTTCACTCCTATGTTCCAGCCTCTTTAGTACAGAAAGGTACTCTGCAGGCTACCAAAGGGAAATATGAACACCAACCCATCCACAAAACCTTTGGTCTATAACGGTGTCCTGCCTGCAAGATAAGCAATAGTGGCACAAGCCTTGAGGGAGTAACCAACTAATATTGGATTTGACTTAAGTCACATTCTATGGAGGCCCAAAAATGTGAGCCTGTTTCCACACTGACTAAAGGTCAGAGAGTTGGAACCGTTCCTTCCACCTAGTTGTAGAGCAGAGAGTACTACTCTCTCAAGGTTATTGTCAACCAGCCTGGCTAAGAGCCCAACCTTGCATTTCAAGAATAGAGAAGTAGATCTGTTTCTACCTCAAGCAAAAGTCAATGGATCCAGCTAAGATTCCACCCAGGGAGTGCTTTGCCTACAGAATGTTCTGGTCTAGGGTGTGAGTGTGATTTGCTTTGTTCTAGCAACAGAAAGTTTAACTATGGATGTAGCCCACGATCTTCAACTGGCCTATTCATTTCCTGGTATCATGTCAATGAAGCTTTTTTTTTTTTGTCTTACTACCACCCTTTGGGGTCAGGGGTACTTTAAGCAGTTGGAAATTAAAGGTGGGTGAATTTCAGTCCTCACTGGAACTCCCTCCCAATACTATCCTATGTTTCTCCGTTTTATTATTTTCATTTGCGTCTTCATATTCTTTACTATATTTCAAAATCCCCACCACAACGCTACCCTGACAAGAGGTATTTTTGTCAAGTCTGGTCCCCAACAACACTCCATGAGCTAGAACCAGTACCGAACACTGCTTGGGTGACCAAAAACCTGACACTAGCTAGTCCAGAGACTTGGCGTGAGAAAACCAATTGTAAACATTGCTTGCTAGAAAATGTATTGTGTAAAGGCGGCGACCACAATATCAGGAAGGATAGTTTCATGGTGTGATGTACTATGAGAATCACAGAGTGCTCTACCATGAGAGTTATCAGCTGCCCCATGCCTCAGGTCAGCAAGCACCAAATTACATTAGAGTATTTAAAAGGGGAAGTGGTAAGCATTTAGGGCATATATTAAAATATGCCACATAAATGTCCCACTATAAACCCAGATGAAGCAACCTCTGATGTGGAGGCAGAGCCCATGGAAGCTTGCCTTAGGCAAATGACATGATTACTGCCTCCTTTATCAAAAGTCCCACAGCCTAATGTGGCCCTGCTCCTCCTAAGATTATCCAGGGACTTCATGGCAGGTTCAGTTTATGGACCTCTTCCAGAAAAGTAACATTTCCTAGCTGCACACGGTACATTGGAGATGGCAGGTGGCACACCAGAGGTGTAGCTTTCCCAGATGGGCCAAAGTGGGATGGGATGGCTTCTGAAGTCCTGGCAGTGCTGACTTCCAACAAGGCTGTCCCTAACCACGGACCATGTATGCGTGTGCACTTGTAAGTGTTCTTGCCTTTCTCGCCCTGGTCATCTGCTCGTGTCCAACACTACCCGGTAGGGTCACTAATCCTGTTCTTGTCTCTACTCCTCAGATTCCCACTGCCTCCACCCACCCTCACTTCGGGCTGGAATCTTCCTGGGATCATCACCCCGCTGCCACCCCACGTGGAGCAAAACTGTGGAGATTCGGGGAACAGCAGCGCCTGTGTTTGTGTGGGCACTTAGCCTAATTTTCTTGTGCTGTCTGGGAAAGGAAATCTGGAAGGTTCCACCTACACAAATTCACAACTTTGTTTATTTTCCTTTCAAGTCTGTTTCTGAGGCCAAGAGTTGCTGAGATGAATAGCCCATTTACTGCCCTGGGTTAGGACATCGCAGTCCGTCATTACGCAATGTGTTTTTATGTGTGAACTTGGGTGCTCAGTGAAAGCGCTCCACGGAGGAGGCCGGGGGAAATGACGCAAACAAGCCACCGAGAATGAACGGCCTGCTTGGAAGACTGACTTCGAAGGTGTCCAGGTCATAGTAGATGGGACCCTGCATCTCAGTGGGCAAAGAGTGAGAAAATAAATAGGCGGGAATAAGTGTGTGGCGGGAGCACCCAGGGAGTCCTTAATAAAGAGACAATGTAGCCCGTGGGGGTTCATGTGGGCCTGAGTTTTCTCTGCATTGCTGTCATAAAGACCAAGTCCAAAAGCAACTTGAGGAGGAAAGGGTTGACTTCATCTTAGAGTCTCAGGTCACCCTCCATCACCAAGGGAGTCAAGGCAAGGACGGAAACGGAGGCCATGGAGGAACACTGCTCACTGGCTTGCTCCTCCTGGCTTGCTCCTTTTGCTTCTGTATACATCCCCAAACCACTTGCCCACCGGTGGCACCAAATGCAGAAGTCTGGGTCTTTCCACACAATCTTCAGTCGAGAAGATGCCCCACAGACCTGCCTTCAGGCCAGTCCAATGGAGACAGTTTCTCAATTTCAGCTCCTCTTCTTAGATGACTCTCAAGTTTGTGCCAAGTTACCAAAACAACCAGCACACTTGGGGTCTCCACTGGTCCATGACATGTTAGAATACACAGGGACCAGTACAGGAGGTTAGATGGTATTGCCTTGTGTGCTTGGACCATTGTTACAACCACGTATAATGGGGCCCAGGTACCCAGGGGCTGTTCTAAGAGAATGAAACCTTAATGCTTATTCTCTGTGTAGGGGATGGGGCAGAACTGTGTTATAAACACACTGAGGCAGGGAAGAGACCCACAGACCCACTTATGGGAGCTCAGCCTGACGGAGAAATGGAGAGGTTGGTGGGGGTGGGATCAGAGCAGAAATGGCAGCAGGGGAGTGGGTGTCGCTACAGGAACACTTCTGAGGCTCAAGAGCTATGAGAATCTGGCTCCCAACCTTGACCTGAGTTTCCCAGCACCCAGTCCTTACTCAGTCTTCCACTTCCCGGGGCAGAATGAGCATCTCATGTTTAGCCAGAAATCAGCCAACTGAGTATGTTCCCCCATCATCTCAGTAGCCCGGTAACTGTTGCCCCCTAACAGATCCACCTGTGCCTTTTGGAATTTTGGGACACCTGAAATTCTCTGCTTCCTCTTTGTTTCATTGCTGGTAAGCTCCAAGGCAAAGCTCTGACTCACCTTTGTCAGGCCGAGTTTTCAGCAGAGCCCTGGATGAACTTGTCATGTTTGGTTTACGTTCCTACCTGCTCTCAACCGGCCCTAGCGCTCTCGGCCATTTGCATTTTATGTAATTTCTTGTACTACTTGGAGCTTTAATATTCTGACACAATGGACTGTTGTTTATAAACAGTATCTGAGTGACTTTTAATAAACATGTTGTATAAAACACAGCTTGCCTTCCAGTATCAGCTTGTTAACTCACAGACGGACTTTTATCAACAAGATTGACAATTGTAGAAATAACGAAATGGGAGCAAGGGGCTTCCGGGTCCTTCCTCTAGCGGTTGCTCCAGCCTGAAGCAGGCAGCCGACTACACAGATATGTGCTCAGGCAAGTGCCTCCAGTCCCTAATTCAGGAACAACAGAATTACGGCAAATTCTACTACAACTTTAAGAAGGGCTTTTAAGATGACTGTAGGACTGTACTATTGAAAGTGTTTCAAAGTTCTAAATCACAAACTACAATGTAACACATCCTAGCCTGATTATCACACGTCCTAGGCGTGTTTGCTTCAGAAGGGCATGTTTGGTTTTACATCTGTTTATTTTGCTTAAGATTGTTTTAATACAAAAGAAAAGTAAATTAATGTTAGAAAATGAATGGATGATAAATCCAAGGGCAAACAAACAAACAAAACCTCCATTCTCCTGCTATCTTCATCTCATTCCCCAGGGATTGTGATAGTAGCAGTTTGGCAGCTATTCTAGACCTTTCTACATGCATGTAAACACAAGTTGCCGTGTGTACAGCATCTGTATAGCACATCACAAAACGAAGCTTTCCATTTTAGATGAACCAAATAAATATTCCTCCGATCATTACCCCTATTTGCCATCCAGCTCGTGTTTACAGTGTTTGTTCCTATTGTCTTAAGACGGAAAAAAAGAAGCTGGGGCTTGGGCTCTCCCTGATCAGCACTGCCAATTTTGTGCGCCTGAGTCCCACATTCAAATTGAATCCTAATACCCTTGGTGAGTGGATCAGAATTCTCTCACGACTTCATGGAGACCAGTGAACTAGTAAGGACAAGAATGATTTAACTTCACTGGTTAATTCATTGGTGGCTTCAGGTCAATTCTCCAAGGGAGTGCTGGTCTTCCTTACACTGAATGTGGGCTAAATGTGCGAGTGCCCATAATGACCACCAGAGGGCGCCAACTACTCTGTGAGGCCCAGATACAGACCCTACAGGCCTGCTGAGCAGTGCTTGGTTCTTAGCTTAAATTTGTGCAGGCTTCTATTGGTTAGAAAAAAATCCTACTATAAATTTTAAAAGAGACAACATGCAGGCAAAGCACTTTAAATGTTTTTATAAACAAAGAATTATAGTAGATAGAAAGTATAGACAGAAAGACGAATAGATTCATCAGTTAACTGATTTTTGAGACAGGGTCTTGCCATGTAGCTCAGGATGGCCTTGAACTCATAATGCCTCAGCTCCATTGACCACATACTAGGTGTGCCTGTAATAACTGTTATTGTTGTTGTCGTTCACACCCTATTTCTTTCTAAAATAAAAATTAAAGGGCCCACCCTTCACCATGATGTCCCCCAATCCTTGCCCTGCTTCTTCTTCTGGAAAGCGACCTCCTCCTAAAGTCCCTCCTTTGGAGTTGCCTCATTACTCCCAACATAGGGAGTTCAGGCTAAGTCCACTTTTTAAATGCATCTCTTGTTTGTGAGAATTTCACACATATACAATGAAATGTGATCACGTCTACTACATCTGGCTCCCCTTGAGAAGCCATTGGTGAAGACGCTGCACACTTTGGCTATAGGACACAGAGACGTCAATCTCAGACTGACTGGAGAGCTTCCTCCTTGCTGCCTAGCTCTCCTAAGCGCCCCCTGTTGGAGAAAGATAAGGTCTTCTCAGTGCGGGACCTGCAGCCTGCAATACTGATCTTCTAGTCCTGTGCACTTCCGCAATAGTGATGTGGCTGTTGTGAGGTAACAAACCACGCTGATTAGTACTGAAGACGTTACACAGGAGGACATTTCATGCCTGTTACTGCAATCCTGTCTAAAAGCCCATGGCCTGGGAGGTCTTGTGTTATTTTCACTAAATAGTTACGCTTTAAAATTGTTGACTTCTGAACATTTCTGGGTTTTGCATCTTTAGACTAGGGCTACTCTCGAGCTGGGTTCATGGTGCTTCTTTTGGCAGTGGGCAGCAATCAGCAGAGTGATGCCGAGCTAATCACAGGGCTGAGAACACAAGACTGAGTACTCAGTCCTAAGCAGGACATCTGTATCAACCACACCACCTCCAGGACAGTTCTGGGAACGTTGTGGAAGAGAAGGCAGAAAGATGTAGGAGCCAGAGGATGGGGGGGGGTGGTGCTGTGAAACGCTGTCTTCTGGGTGGGACATGGACTCACAGCAGCTATGATTGTCCGCACAAGATCAGCTCAACATCAGACCAGCCAGAACCCAGGCATAGATGGGCTGGGCGATCTCCATCCCGGCCAGTTAGAACCCAGGCATAGAAAAGCTGATTGATCTCCATCCCTGCCAGCCAGAGTCCTTCTTCTTAACCAGGCGCTGCTGGGGAAAAGAAAACCATTCTCTTTTGAAGATGTGGTCACTGGTAGGTTTTACATACCCCAATGGATGCCCACACTCATGCACTTTACTTTATAAAATGTATTCTTATTTTTTAAAACTATGTATTCATTATGTTTTCTCCAATAATAGTTATTTGTGAATTCATCATGTATATTTTTCCTTAGGGGATTAGGAAAGACATCTTGGAAAAATTAGAATTTCTTATCTACCACCATCATAAAGGCTGACTTGTTGTCAACATTTAAAGCCTTGGTCACTCACAGAAGTTCAAGTGTCCGAATGGGTACGTCCAATAGCAAGTAATCCGTCAACTCAGCTGAGGAGGATCCACTGAATTTCCAACACGAATCATCTCCACATATTTTTTATAGGTGAACGCAAGAAGATGCTCTTATCTAATCATAGAGTAGATTTTTATCGCCATTTATTTGCAAATACTGTATCAATAAAAATTCAAAGAAAAGGCAGATGCGGTGGTAACAGGGCTCTAAAATTCTAGCGTTCTAAAGACTGCAGCGGAGGAATTTTAAACCCGAGGCTACAGAGTCAGATCCTGTTTCAAAACACAAAGGGCTAAGGTATCATTCAGGCGTAGAATGCTTGCCTAGCACCTTCAGGACCTGGTTTTAACTCCAGCACCACAGTAGATAAATTGGTAGGCAAAGGGACTAAATGCAAAGGCCAAAAACCAGTGCAGGGCAATACACCTTAAACCCACTTGGTGGCAGTATTTCATCGCAGTTAGAAAACATCCTTCGTGCTCTCTCGCTCGCTCTCTCTCTCTCTCTCTCTCTCTCTCTCTCTCTCTCTCTCTCCTCCGTCAGTCCGTCTGTCCCTCCCTCCCTCCCTTCCTCCCTTCATCCCTCCCCCCTCTCTCTCCATGAGGGCCATAAACGTGGTTTTCCTTGAATGTTTCTATACCTGGCAACACCAATGTACATAACGTGTGTAGTATGAGGGATCCGCTGTCGGGAGGCAGTCTTTTAGATTACATATAAAGGCTCCCGTGGCATTGACATCTCTGGGGATTTCACAGTGATGTTGGCACCCTCGGATGTCCAGAGTGTCTCTCCTTCCTTTAGCAACCTCCCCGGGTCCCAGAAAAGCAGGTGTGGGAGCATATACTTATTATCAGCTAAGGCATCTGAAACCTCCCCCGTCGCGACACCCCGGGATGCCGACCCTCTGCTGTGTGGACCCAAACGTGTGAGCCCACACTCCACAAAGGCTTGTGAGGTTGCGACACTTCAGCAGGTGTCTTACCCAGCCTTGCCCGAAGTCGGACCCTTGAACTTTCCCCACCCGAGGAAACAGAAGATTGAAGGCTAGTTTTCACCCATTCTCCACTGGCTAGAGCGTGTGCCTCAGGGGCAGATCTCAAGCGTCCGTTATTCATCACCATCAAACACCCGCGGCGCCCATCTGCCTTCGCAGAAACGTAAGATGGTTTAGTATCTGCACGCATCAGCTGTGGAGCTGAAATCTGCAGCATGCATCTAGCCTCTTCTGATGGGGAAACTGCAGAAAACAAACCCTCGTGTGCTCGCTTATTATTCATAGGGAAGGCAGTGCATAATATGATTACATCGTGATGGATTGAATCTGACAGACAGCCTAAAAGGCAAGCCAGAGAACATTAACTAGGGAATGAGGTTTGCAATGATATTCCATGTCTCTTACAGTCAGTGGTGGAAGGGGGTGGGGCATAAGACAAATGTAAAGACACACTCAAGGCTTTCCCTGCAAACTTTCAAACGCATGTCTTTTGGAGGCAAAGGCTCATTGTGTGCGGACTTAAAGGGAGGCATTTCACCATGTGCTTTGTATGCCTAATCTCTTTCAAATATGCTTGGTGTTTGGATAAAGAAAACATACATATAGCGTTGCAGAGATGAAGTACTTGAAGTTCAGCCAACTGTCCATCCTGAGCTTCAGGCTCATACTCACTAGTTGTATGACAACCTAGATTAGAACCAGATCTAGCTAAGGCCATTCAGACCACTGTTCTCACCCTATAGGGTCTGTTCTGCGATGATAGTCAGCCCCCAGTTGGTGACTGACGTGGAATAAACGTGTTATACACTGTGAAGATGTATCACTCTGGTTGGTTTAATACAAAGCAGACTGTCCAATAGCTAGGCAGGATTTCCAAGGCACAGAGGATGCTGGGAAAAAGAAGGGCAGAGTCCTGAGGAGATGGCAGAGGATATGTAGAAGGTGAGGTAACAAGCCATGAGGCACATGGCAGCACGTAGATGAACTGAAATGGGTGGATTTTAGTTGTAGGGGCCAGTTAGAAACAGACCTAAGGGATCAGCCGAGCTTTCATAATTAATAATAAGTCTCTGTGTAGTGATTTGGGAGCTGGCTGGTGGGGCAGAGAAAGACTCACTACAGATGCCTCCTCTGAGTGGGCACCACCTGAGATGAGATTCGAAATCCCAAGCAGCCAGTGAAGCTAAGACATCTAGATCCTCCCCCAGCACAAACCTTGGAGCTGGGGAAAGAACCATGGGCCCCTGACCAGGAAAGCAAACCAGAGTTTCATCAGAAAAGATTCTTGGGGCTAGTCGATGGGTCAGCGGTTAGGATTATGACTGCTCTTGCAGAGGACCTGGGTTCAGTTACCAACAATGGCTCACACCCTCTGTAACTCCGGTTCTAAGGGAAACTGATGTGCTCTTCTGGATCCAGGTACCACGCATGCCTACGGTGCACAGACACACATGCAGGTAAAACACTCACACACATAAAATATTCTTTTAAAGCAAGGAATCTTAATTAGATTTTTTTTTGTAAATCCCTAAAGAAATTTTCAGGATAGAGGGGACCAAAACCTCCAAGGCACCAGTAGATTTTTGTGATACTCTTTTTATTTTAAATTAATATTCATACACTGACAGCGTAATAAATGAATAACACCTGCATATTTGTAAGCTAGCTCTTTAAGTCATACAAGTCTCAGGCTCCACAAATTGAGGTCTGCTTAACCAGTGTGTTTCCCTCCTGTTAAATATCGCGCCTGTTGGTGCTGAGGAGGCTGAAAAGTCTCCTCATCAATCCTGAAGCTGTCATGTAAGGCATCATGCCGGAGCATCGCTTTCCTGGGAGAGGAGAAGGGAGGCAAGGGAGGATGACATATTTACATGTAGACTTGGTGACCTTTTTAACTCCATGAAAAGAGACAGGGAATTCACGTATGACCCTCTCTTTGGAGGGACACCTTTGAGCTGCAGTGGGTCTCAGAGGTCCTGGGATTGATCCCCAGGGTGTGGTGGGGGAAGTCTTTCTGAGCAGGTAGGATGCTACTGCCTCTTCAGATGGTTCTAGCACATTTTAAACAGCTCTACAAGACCACTCAACAAGAGAGCAAAGAGTTCCATTGCCCATGAATATTGGGAAGCCAAAGTTAAGGTCTAGACATTGTATAGAGTCTGTATATTTGTTTTGACAGCCTGGTAACACAACGATCAGGTTTTTCTTAACCAGAGATGAACAAACATTTTTGTCTCAACATGATCCTCAAGCGAGAGGATGCTGAAGTTCCAGGGAGAGTCAGAAAAAACCATCAATTGGTACCAAATACCAGGTAGATAGGCAACCGACGTTCTGATGGGCTTTGCACAGTGTGTGTGTGTGTGGGGGGGTGATAGATAATGACAGTGTATTATCTTAAATGAGTCAGAAGAGAGGCTGGGGCCATGGTTGTTAGGGAAATGCTTGACTTGAAAGCTTGGGGGCCTGGGTTAGATCCCCAGAATCCATATAAAGATGCTAGGTGTGGTGGTGCTCATATGTTTTCCTTGTGCTCGTGTGGACATAGGTGGCTCCCTGGAGCATGATGGCCAGCAAATCTAGTCTAATTGTTGAACTCAAGGTCAATGATGGACCTGCCTCAAAGAAAGTAAACATGCCCTCTATCCTATACACGCACTCTCGCACACGCACGCACACACACAGAAAAATGTTTTCACCACAAAGAAATAGTAAACATTTGAAGAAAGAAGTCTGCCCTGATTTGACCATCATCAAGATGTACAGAATATATCAAGACATTATATTTTACTCCTAGATACACATAATGTTTTTGAAAGAAAGAAACCAATAATTTGTTGTGAAAGTTCTCCACAGTTCTTTTGCTCCTTCAGCATCTAGCTCCCTAGGTCATTAGGTCTGCTAATGTCTCCAGAGCTTCTAATGGGTTTTAGACCCTTAAGATGCCTTCATTTCATTCACTCATAAGGTGGTCCTGGCTGTTCACACTTCCCATCTCATCATATAGGTCTGTAGACACTACCTTAACACTGGGGAGGAATGTATCACCAGCCTTGAAGAGTTCAGACTCATGTTAGCCTTGGACCTCAGAGTCACAACTAAAACTCAGAAGTGAAAATGGATGGATGGATGGATAGATAGATAGATGATAGATAGATAGATAGATAGATAGATAGATAGATAGATAGATAGATAGATTAAATAAATTGACGGACAGACAGATAGATGATAGATAGATAGATAGATAGATAGATAGATAGATAGATAGATAGATAGATAGAGATAGAGAGATAGACGGACAGATGAACCAGCATCACGCTGGAAACCCTGGTCCTTTCCGTTTCTGAAGTACCTGTGCTGTAAAGGACAGACTGAAAACTACTCAGGCTGAGAAAGGGAGAGTAAGCAGAAAGGGTTTTGATATGCAGCAGCATTGAGGGAGTGTGTGGTTTGTGTGGTTTTATGAAACAGAGAAAGAAGAGCATTTTATCCCTTGAAGCCTGTGGTCTTGAGGCACGTAGTCCAAGCACCTGCTTAGAGGCCTGCCTGGAGCAGGTTCTGGGCAGCTGTTGAAACATCTGCCTCCCTTACCCAATTCCCCCACCCCTCACCCTGAACCAAACTCTTAATTTCCTGCCCTGCTTCAGGAAGGTGGGTTGACAGACCTGCTCCTGTAGTTCAGTCCCTTGGATCTCTCGTCTAGGATTAAACTTTTAAATTAGTTTAATTAGGTACTAAAAGAAATTCAGGTTCACGTGTCTCAAGTAAGATTTTGCATCCTGGAAACAGAGACCATTTGGTGCAAAAATAAAATAGATTTCTACCAAGAATTTACTGTGTCTTGGGCAGTTGGTTGCTGCTTGTATTCAGAGACGATCAAGTATATAATTAAGCCCACGTGAAAGTGTGAAGTGTGTGTGCTTTCCTTTTTTTCCCAATGTACTCTGGAAGACAAGAGTTAACAGGACAACACATATTCTGTTGTCTGCTGCCTTTCTCTAAGGCTGTCCTCAAAGGTATCGCAGCTTAAGGAGCCCGGAGTATTATCTAATGACCACTGCCATTGTTGGTTCAGCTCCTGGCTCTTTCAGAAGTTAAGTGTGCTTGCTCACGTTAGGATGACAACACAAGCATTTGTAGCACTACCTGTGTGCCGCTGGGGCTAACTAGACGGTGGGGTAGCAAGGAGAATAGGAGGCATCGGTCCGAGATCTTCAGAAGGAAGCCATCAGGTGAAGAATCACAGCGCATTATCCGCTTGATGCCAGAGGAACTGCATCTGGTCTCTGTGTGAGGAACGCTCTTCCGACCTTTAAAGAGGTGATGCTTGATTGACAGATTTTTCTAGCCACAGGATGCTTTCTGTTTAAAAGGGGGAAGCTTTGGTTTCCTTTTGCAGGGGCGGTGGGGAGGTGGGGCAACGCTCCAGAGCAGTTCTGCACTGCATGGGACCTGCTCAGCAGGCTCTTGGCAGGCCACTTGCTTCACTAAAAAAAGCCATTCTATCCCACCCGTGTGCTGAGGCAGACTAGCCGCTGGGCGGCAGCATGGTGCAAAACAAGAAACGGATTTCCACATAGAAACAGCATAGTGCCTGCTATAGGTAAAATGCAGTCAGGGATTCTCTGCATAATTTCCAGGCTCTCTTTTCCACAACCACGCTCCATATAAAACAAATAATTCAAGTGATAAGGCGCCAAGGAAGCTAATCTGCCCTTTTCTTTTTCTTTCTCCTTTCTTTGTTTCTTTCCTTCCTTCCTTCCTTCCTTCCTTCCTTCCTTCCTTCCTTCCTTCCTTTCATTCTTTCTTCCTTTCTGTCTTCTTCCTCTTTTAGGTCTCAAGATTTGGAAGAAACACCAGAGACTGCAAGAACAGATCCATATCAGAACCTGCAAATTCCTAAAAACTCTCTTTAGAAGTCCAAAGTCAAAGCAGTAGGTCAACACCAGGGGTTTTCTCCCCAGAGACAGGCACTGTATAGAAAAACTGTTTGAAGGTGCCAGCTAAGGGAGAGGGATGTAGATGCTAGCATCCAGGGGACAGAAATCAGGATGCTGCTCAGCATCCCTCAGTATGGAAGCTGTGTCCCCAGCAAGAGTAAGCCTTCCATCCAAGACACCTCTGGGAACGTGGTGGCAAGTACCGCAGTACTGCAGGTCTTTGGTCCTCCTGGGCCTCTGGGCCTCTTTGCACCCCCCCCCCCCCCGCCCCGAGACAGGGCTTCCCTGTGTAGCTTTGGAGCCTATCCTAGAACTCATTCTGTAGACCAGGCTCCACATCCTCTGTTTTAATCAGAACAGCCCCTGGGCATACTGAAACTGTCTCCCCAGGAAGCCTTCTCTGAGGACATACATATGCTTGCCAGGCAGACAAGACCAAGTTATGGTCTGGGCCACTACTTCTGCCTCTAAGGACTTGGAGCAGAGACCTGCTCTGCCATTTACCCGCTGTGACCTTAGTCCACTCAGCCTTGCCTATAAAAAAGTGTGGGGACTGAGAAAGATGCCTACCTATTGTCTGTGCTTGAGGTCATGATGTGAAGAAAGCCTGGCAGGTTTTTAACAGTCTTAGACATTTTCCTGTCTCTCTCTTGCTCTCTCGCTCTCTTGCTCTCTGACTAACCAACTCACTACTGTCTCTTTTCCAGAAAAGCCACCCTGAAAGTCATCTCACTTTGCTGTATTTTATAAAACAAGAAACAATCCTTTGTGTGTTTGTGGTCACTTGAATACTCGGGTTTATTTGTTACTGCAGCAAAGCCTATCATGCCCTGCCTAGTACGGCAGCATTAAAACTTTTTAAGTAAACAAAGTAAGTGAATTTAAAGAAAATATTAACTAATTAATGGTTCAGGATATAGCAAAACCGATCAAAATACTCAATGTCATGTGACATCATTCACTCTCTGGAGGAAAGCTCATCCAGGGGTCCCAAACAGCACAAAGTACAGTTCCGGGGGCAAGTTGAAGCCTTTGCCTTTTTGGCAATCGTATTGAACTGGCTCTAAAAGGTGGGGGCAGCAAGAATTAGAATCTTTAGGGTCTGAAGGAAAATATGTTAATCATTACTTTTTCATGTTCTCACTACTTTTCTTTGGTAAAACTCAGCTCTCCCACAGCTCAGTCACATCAGTAATGGAGGAGTTCAGCTTCCTTATGAGTAGCACATCTGACTGGTCAGCTTTTCCCTTTCTAGCGCTAAAGGCCTCCCTGGAGCTGAAATCCTTATTTTCTTCATTTTATTAAGCCAGACAAGAATGGACACACAGAGAATCTGCAGATGAAAAACCTAAGTCTTGATTAGAGCAGGCCAGAGCTGAGAGGTAGTAGGACCAGAGTTTAAGTTCTGCCCATTGGAGACAAGAGATGTGGTCCTGGAGCCCTCCATCCCCTACCATGCCTCCTAATGGGGAGCTAGAGAAATGCAAGGTAAAGCTTGTCAAGGACAATGGCTGAGCTGTTCCCAAGGTCACAGTGTCTCCTACTTAACCATTGGGCCATGCCTATTAATCTGCCTCCAAACCTAAAGAGCTCAGGAGAAGAGGATACTGGCGTAGTCTGACTGGTCCAACAATGGCTTTCTATTGATGGAAAGATCAAGAATCGGGGAGTCACTTGGGCCAGGAGACTGGATGCTTCAGCAGTCCCTATCTGGAGCTGGAGTCCCAAGCACTACTTGTCTTAGATCTCCACTGGAATCCCCCCAAAATAGGTTCCAATACCAGCAAAAAAAAAAAAAAAAAAAAATCTCAGCCACAAGGTGAGTGGATTTGCCATTGAGGATGAGGGCAAGCATCCACAGAGCAAAAGCTTCCTTCTTCCACCAGAAAATGTGGACCAGATTTAGGGTGCGGCTTCCCACCTCAGAGGGTCCACGCAAGAAAACCTCTCACAGGCGGGCCTAGCTGCTTCGACTTCATTTGATTCCAGATGCGGTCAAGTTGACAACTGAGATTAGCCATCAGAGGCATTTTGAAATAAAACGCTGTCTGGTATATGCCTTTAAAAGAATGGAGTGGGGAATAAGAAGGAAACATTTCACGTTGCCATATGTTAATCTGGTGGCAAAGGAGAGATCCCTGCTGTGCCTGTCTCCCAGTGTCAGTCTGGTGGTTCTGGTGCTGCTGGGTGAGGTTTCTGTTCTTCCTGCTATGGTACTATTACGTGTCTTTGCAGTTTTTTGTAACAGGGAAACTGTAGGACACAAACCCTTGTAATTTTCCCAGGGTGCATTTCATTTATCTGCCTAACTCATAATCATCTCAGAATCTCAGTAAAATGTCTGTGCTCTATCAGCCACTTAAGGAAAATTAGCAAATCAGAGGCCATTGTGTTTAATGTAAGACATTCAGAGAAAGACAAACTAAAGGGAGGTTTGTCTGTGAAAAAGATAGGCTGGGTACCGAAAATTGGGGTCTGGGGAAGTGAAACCCCACACTGTGTGTTTGCTGGAGTTTGGTGGGGCTGTCTGCAAGGGATTTTTTTTTTTTTTTTTTTTTTTTTTTTTTTTTTTTTTTTTTTTTTTTTTGCTGCAGAGAACAAGGGAACTCCCTGGGAGGGAGGCAGGATTAGCCTGACACCAATCTGGTCCCAGCCACTAATTGGTTATGAGTCTTCCAGCATTCTTCAGCATTCTTCAGATAACTAAAGCACTAGGGTAGGAAAGTCCCCCGGGCTCCATCTGGTCCCCAGGTTGCTCCTGTCCCTGAACAGGACTCAAAAGGAGCCAACAGGATTAAGCACAGTGCAGCAAGGAGCGGCTTGATGGAAGGAGTGGCGGGGCTGTTAAGCTTCAGCAGAATTTACAGGGCGAGGAAGATCTAGGCAGCAGGACCAGAGGAGAGGTGTATACAAGGAAGGAGAGTGATTAGGGGTTGTGGTGGGGCGGGGCAGGTCTCCATGGAAGCAAGGCAACTGGAGTACAAGTACAGGATGTGATGGGTCTGGGGTGGAGAGCTGAAGGGAGAGCATTGGGGACTTTGAGTACTATTAAATCCATCCACTTGTGTCTCGATAGCAACATTCCTGAGACTCGCTGATTTATAAATAATAGGAATTTATTCCTAGTAATCTGGAGACTGGACAGGTAAGAACAAAACAGACACAGGCGGGTGAAGAGTCAGGTGAGGGGGGTGTCTGTGTCTCTGCTTCCATGATGGCACCTCATAGGTCATCTATATGCGACAGGAAGGCTTTGGCCACCGCCTTCAACCTTCTCTCTAACGCCATTAATCCCACCGTGAGGGCTCTGCCTGAAGGCTTAATCTTCTCTGGAAGGCCCCACCTCCTTACAGTGTCAGGCTGATTAAGGGTGAGTTTGGAGGGGACACGTTCAGGAAGAGCAACTGCCAAACAGGTGATTGTTGCAGCTTTAAAAATAATGAATATTCACCTGAGGATTAACCCATCAACATTTAGATGGGATCCACATCCTGACTCCACACAGCAGGCAAGGAGGAGGAAGCAGAAGAAGCAGGTGAACTATTGTAAATTCCAGAAAAGACACTGTAAGGGTTTCAGTTAGGAGAGGTGGGTAAGATGTATGAACCAGGAGGGCTATGGCTGGAAAGGCCGGCCGGAAGACAGGGGACAGGAAATGAAGAGGTGATGTCCACCCTGTGGGAGAGGGCAGAAGGGCGATGCCTGCTCTGATGTCCAGGTGGATGGCCCCCAGTGTGACGTCTGAGCTACCCACCCACTGGTACTACACATCTTAGCAGGAGAGCAACATCTCTCACCAGCACCCCAAGCCCAGAGGTACGAAGCATTGCTTCTCATGTCCGGTGCCAGCAGCAGCGCCCCGCTCAAGCAGACACGACAGACCTTGCACCACCAGCGGCCAATAATTTTTAAGGGGAATGTCCTTTTAAAAAAAGACATGGATAGTGGTGAAGGTTTCAGTGCCCACTGTGGGCACTTTGGTTTCCGAGTGCAGCTTGCCTGCACAGACATGTTTACCTGTCCTTTTCCCTTAGGCTAGTTTGGTTTGGGATAGAAATGAGAGCTACTGCCCCAAGCCCATCTTGTTCTTGCTGCCCCCAATACTGCATTCTTTGTTTAATGAGATAGCAGGATTTGTAGGCACAGAGGATGTATCTTGGATTTAACAGTCAAAACTGAAAACTGGGAACCAAGCACCTGGCACGCATAAGTGACAACTGATGAGTTACTGTAGGGTGCCGCATGAAAAGCCAGGGGGCGGGGTGGGTCAGGTGGCTAAGTGGTGTTGATATGGCGGCCTCTGACACTCACTTCCTGCATCAAAATGTATGGGCCACTGCGAAGGGAAGCAGAAATCCAACCCCTAGCTAGATCTGGTACCACAGAAATCTGAAGCGGACTCCCAGGCACCCGGAGAGGTCTGTGGGAAGGATGAGTGGAGAAGCCCTTCCCAGCATCTCTTCCCACTTCTCTCCACCCAGTGGCTCTCAGCCAGGTGTCAGCTGTCCTGACTACGTCACACAGGAGATTCAGAACAAAATGAAAACGTGGGCATCTCTGCTTAAAAGTCGGGGAAATTTTATACCAACCCTCTCACCTTCTCCAGTCTACGGCAACTTAAGGTGCTTTTTATTTGCTGTTTAATGTCATGCTACGTAAAGAAAAATTAAGATGTTAAATCATTGGGGGGTGATTTTTAATGTTATTTTTATTAGACAATCGTAATGGAAAGGCAAATATGAAAATATTTTCATTCATGTGTAGAATCTCTAAGATCATGTAGATTTTCCATTCTGTCTCACTAATGAGTCTGGATCTCATTCTTAAAAGAACAGTGGCAGCGCTTCACAAAATGGCACGGCACGAGTTCCTTCTCATTGCTGTATAATAGTCTGTTACATAATTATACATGTATATCAATATATGCCAAAATACATTTACAGAGTCCATTATTTGTTTCCGTTGAAAAGCGCTGTTGCAAACATTTCTGAGCACACCATTTGTTGCACGTGTGTACATGAGGCCAATGCTATACTGTTGAGTGTGCTTATAGCCTTAATACAAAGCATGCGTGTTATCGACAGGCTCTAATGCATGCCTGGAGGCACTTTGGATTGCATCCTGGAATAGTCAGGGACCTAGAGGGAAATACTGATGCAATCTGAAAAAAAAAATCTGGGGTTTAGTTCGCAGTAATTTGCCACCCACTTTCTTCATTTTGACAAAGGTCCATAGTTTATAAGATGACAGCATTAGAAGCAGTCAGGTGAGCAGAACTAGATGAGAATTCTCTATATGGATTTCGAAGCTTACATGGAAATCTAAAGTGATTCCAAGATTAAAAGTTCAATAAGAAGAGATTTTCTTTTCAATTAAAAATAAAATTTTAAAAAAGAAGGGAACCTTTGGGACTGGCGAGATGGTTTAGGAGGTAAAGGTAACTGATGACCTCAGTTTGACCCCAAGGACTCATGGTAGAGAGAACTGACTCCCCACACTTGCCCTCTGTTCTGCGCAGAAGAGATTTTCTTAGCAAGGACTTCACTAAGAATCACTGGCTTTAAACATCAAATGACATTGAAGAGGTAAAGCAGCTTTCAGCTGCCTGGGTTGAATGTCTGTTTCTGTGTTTAGGAGACAGAAGAGATCTGGTCAACTCAGATCTACACAGTTCTGTTAGTAGCAAACTAATCTGTTGGAGGAAGAATGCCACTGGTTGATTGCCGGTTGCTTAGCCCTGAAATAATCACACAAAAACTATATTATTTAAAACACTGCTTGGCCCATTAGCTCTAGATTCTTATTGGCTAACGTTTATATCTTAATTTAACACATTTCTAGTAATCTGTGTATTGCCACATAGCTGTGGCTTACTGGGTAAAGTTCCCAGCATCTGTACATAGCTTCTTCTTGACTCCACCTTCTTCCCCCCAGCATTCAGTTTAGTCCCCCCCCCCACCACCACCAATACCTACTTAAGTTCTGCCTTATCAACAGGCCAAGACAGTTCCTTTATTCACCAATGGTATTCACAGCATACAGAGGGAAATTCCACACTAATATCTGATGTTTAATGTTTATGAAGGAGTAGTAAAGTCATGGAACTGTACAGCCACCAAGATTCTTTAAGAAAATGCTCACCAAAGACCCAGTGCAGGTGCTTAGGGCTTTGTGAGCTTGCTGCCCCAAATATCTGATATTCTGAGTCTTCCCTCTAAATGTCCAATGGTGACTACAGTTCTTAACGCTGGCTGCACCAAGCCTGTCCTCTCTTTATGGAAGGTAGAGACCAGAGGTACAAGAAATAAGGTTTCAAGTCCCCCTTCCATAAGAGACTCCACCAGCTTGCTCATTTGCAGGCAGCTGAAGAGACTCCTTTTTCTTCCTGTGCCACTGACTAGGAAGTTAGACCTGGGATTTCCACGGGCTCCTACCCTAAGGGACAGTCACTGCCTGTTTGTACAGAGTCCTTGAGCTCTGCTGTGGTGTGTGTGCAAACCCTTTCTGTATGCCTGCCTTTTTAGTCAGCCACCCAGTGCAGCCTCCTGAATACTTAGTATTCTTACAGTGTGCCCCCCTTTCTCACCACCCACCCAGTGCAGATTCCTGAATGCCTAGGATTCTTGCAATGTACCCCCTTTCTTACCATCCACCCAGTGCAGGCTCTTGAATGCTTAGGACCCTTGCAGTGTACCCCCGTTCTCACCACCCACCCAGTGCATGGTCCTGAATTCCTACAATCCTTGCAGTGTCCCCCCTTTCTCACCAGCCACCCAGGGCAGACCCTGGAACCCCTGGGATGCTGCATGAGGTCCCTTTTCTGCCAAGAGCAGGAAGAGATCATGCTTCATAAGAAACAGAGCGGCAGTGGAATCCTCAGGCTGCTTTGGTCTCTGGGTTCTGAGAGCTCCGTCTCATTGTAAGGAGAACATCCACCCCTCATCTTGGCAAGTTCTGAAACAGGGAGGCCCTGTGTGCCAGCTCCCTGGCTCTGATGAAATAATGTGAATAGCTTAGGACGTTTCCAAGCCCCTGGGAATAAGGTCATGGAAAGTGCACTGGCTCAGAGGTGAACCAGATGGAGGAAAGGAAGGACTGAGGCCCCTGAGCTGCAACAGGAGAGTTAAGGGCTCACAGAAGGGCCTACCGCAGGAGCTGTGCCAAGGCCAAAGGAAAGAGATGGTGGCCATTTTACAATAGGTCAATCCTTACTGCTAGGCCAGCTCTCACCCTCCATTCAACATTTCTGCCACTCAAAACTATTGCCAAATGCTACCCAGGCTCAGGGGACTGACGAGCCAGTAAATAATAGCGATGAGAAGACATCACAAAAGGGGCTGTTGAGCAAAAACCACGGCATGGGTGGGGGGGGGCACCCAAGGAATCTACAAATAAAGCACAGTGGTTTAGATCAAAGCAGGAAGTAGAGTCACCTGGCCCCACAGCAGCGTCTGGCTTGCCTCAGTGTCTGGCTCTGATTTCCATCCCCTCCCCCAGTCCTCTGTGAGCATGGCAAGGCGGGGCGAGCACAGTGGCCCCAAACTCCCTGAACTCCCTGAACTCCAGCACAGCAGACAGACACTGCTGCCGCTCAACCCCTGAGAGGTTCTACTACACCCAGCTCAGGAAGGGAGTGGGGATCAGGAAGGGAGTGGGGATCCTGGTTGAGTCACCAAGTCAGTGTCATTACAGTCCTTCCCAAAGTGACGAGAAAGGAGGCAATTCTCCCAGCAAGGAGTGGGGTCTGTCAAGGCCCCAAAAGACACACCACATGTGGAAAAACGCCCTTCCTAGCAAATTGAGAAAATAGTTCCTTAGCCGTCTTCCTTCGGAGCGCCTCTGCTTGGATGCTGGAATCCTGCTGACCAGGAAAGGGCGCTGAAGGTGGCTGATATGACCACCCGCTGACCTTAACACTATTCCTGGATGGGTCAGAGTCCATGACTACAATTGGGCAGCCTTGGTGTTTTTTGCTGCTGTCTGTGCTGTAATTCACATTGCAGAAGAAATGTCACCAAAGTCTGCAAGCATCTGGGCACAAATGCAAGTCAGCAACTCTTCATTGGTGAAAGTCACAATTGGCAAAGGCCATAACTGTTGCCTTAAGAAAGCCGGCCAGGGTGGGTCCATTAGAATTGAGAAGGTATCTGATGGTAGAAAAGCTGATTTCAACCAATGAGGCCACATGAGTGTTGGTTTTCCTGATGGATGTCCGTAATTAAGGGCTAGCCAGTTCTTCTGAGGTTGTACCTCATGTGCTGACTTGAAGGAAAATGGCTCCCAAAGGGAGTTGCACTATTAGGAGGTATAGCCTTGTTGGAGGAAGTGTGTCACTGTGGGGTGGTCTTGAAGTCTCTGTGCTCACGCTACATTCAGTGTGGCACACAGTTTTTCTTCCATTGCCTTTGGATCAAGATGTAGAACCCTCAGCTCCTTCTCCAGCACCATGTCTGCCTGCATACTACCAGGTCCCACCGTGATCATAATGGACAAAGCCTCTTTACTATAAGCTAACCCCAATTAAATGTTTTCCTTTATAAGAGTTGCCATGGTCATGTTGTCTCTTCACAACAATAGAAACACTAACTAAGATACCCCATTCAAACTTCAGTCCCAGATGGTGGCCTGAAACCCAAGGCCACAGACAGTGAACATCTGTGATCCCCAGTGGATCAGTGCCAAGGCCTTGGGAGGCTCTCCCATGCCTGCTTCCTCCCTCAGTACTCTTGCCCAGAAGCCAGGTGCACTGTGGGAGCCACACAATACCATGTAATTAAGATAAAATGTCCTTGGCTACATCTCAGGCATATTCTTTTATGGCCGGAACAAAGAATTAGTTGAGGAACTAATTTTTGGTGGGGAAAACTGTAGTGTCTATCATGCAATGAATGCTTAGGGTTGGTTTGTTTGTTTATCCTTCAATATCCCATTATGCTTGCTATGCAGAGTCTCCAACGCTCATGTTTCCTAATTTGTTATCACTCGGGACAGTCCGCTGGGATCCAGTAATTGGATTTCACTGTCGTCATTTCTAGAGCCACCAACAAGCACGTTTTCCTGGGCAGAGCCAGTCAAAAAGAGATTTGTGCCCAGGGTGGAGGTTGCTCGTCTCACACCACTAAGACCGGCCAGCTCTTGGGAGCTGAGTGTAGTCAGGTCACCTCTGAGCATCTTCCTCAGCTGGCAAAGTCTGGGAATGCTTGCTGGAAAGAAAACCGAAGTTCCAAACATGCTGGTTGTGAGTCATTACCAAATAAATAGATACTCCTCAGGGGACAAAGGTCTGCATACTTGGTGAAGGACCAGGAAATTCTGTAAGAAGATGTTGAAATTCCATCTAGTAAATAACTTAAATAAATAATAAACAATTGTAGACAGAGGGCCTACATTTTCCTCACACTCCAAGCAAGGAAATCAAAGTCAGAATTTTAAATGTGTCTTAGTGTGATAAGGGAGGGCACAGTATTGTGCAAATCTAGCATCATTATACACTAGTCTCAAGCGAATTCTTATCTTAACATGAAGTATTTGTAAGTGCTCTGTTTCTCAAAGGCTGACACCCAAATATGGGCTGGGTAGGATTTAGTTACTGCCTGCCTCCTGGGAGCCCTTGGAAGTCACCAAAAGTTGGGCCTTGAAATCCTGCAAACCCTTCTTCAGGGTCTAGCCTGGTGAGTCTGTTGAGTCCTGCTATCCTTGCATACTCCCAAGCCTCCCACATCCAGTTCCAGGCTCCTGAGGCTTCAGCCCTAGTCAGAGAACTGCAGGCAACTGAGGAATTCCTAGGGATGGAGAAATAGTCTTTCTCAGGGAAGAGCCCAGCAACTTATCCAATACCAAATGGTCAGCCCTGAAAACATATACTAGTATGTTGTATTAATGTAACCAGGAGTAGACAGACAGGCAGGCAGGCACGCACACACGCACACATGTTCATTTTACCGACTTTGCTCCTCCAGAGAACTGTGACTAATTCAGAGAGCAAAGAGGTGCTACCTAGGAGAGGTTGGAAGGAGAAATTATATGATTATATTATAATCTCAAAAACTAAAAAAAAAAAAAAATAAATGAAAATATGAGCCTCCATTACTTTACCTGGAAAATGGGTTCTCAGGTTTTCTGTCCCTTACCCAAAAAACCACAACTGTTCAAGATTTCTATATTCCTTCCAGATTTTGAAACATTTCATGTTAATAATGATATACTTTGAGGATATATCAGTAGCCTAAATATAAAACTCACTTAACATTTTGCAGACTTTGTATACACAGAGCCTGGCCTTTAATTTCTATTTCCATCTATGTGTGAGGTTGGATGAGGCATCTTCGACCAATGAGTTGTCCTCTCAGCGCTCAGAAGTTTCAGATTCTAGAGTTTCCCCTAGAGAGGTTCAGTCTGTGGCTATTGAACTGGCTGAGCACTGAGACACACAGGCACAGGGCCCCAACATCCACACTTGGCTGCATTCCTCTCTCCCATGGCGTTTGTTGAGGAAATAAAACAGATGAGAGGATATCACACACATGTTGATGTCAGGGTTGACTTCAACTGTTGACTTCCATTTTATTTTTTGAGAGAGTCTCAGTGAACTTGATCCTGTCATTTCAGCTAGACTAAGTGAACAGCAAGCTCCCAGGATTCTCCTGTCTCCATCCAACCTTAACTGTGGTGTTAGAGACACATGTGGCCACATCCAGCTTTTTGCAAATACTGGGAATTTGAACTGGGGTCCTCTAGCTTACTCAGCAAGTGCTCTTATCCACTGAATGATCTCCCTTTCACTCCTCCCAAACAGTATTTTTAAAGCATTGTAATATCAGTCTATATAGAGAAAAGACTCTGCCAGGAGCTGGTCCTTTGAGTTCCATCCCTACCAGACTGGAGAACATGGGGAGGAGCAAGCCCCTCAGATGAGCACGCTATGCTCCTGAAGGCATCAGGCCAATGACTTGAGAAATGTCTGAGAAGCTGAAATCTGCATACCACTTGAGGCTAAATTCTCTTTGACCCTTAGGTCATATTTCAAATCAGACTCTGCCAGCATCTCCCAGACAATGACCATTCTAGCGAATGAGCCGGACCCCTCCAGCTTCATCCTACACTTCCCTTTGCAAGGTTAAGATTCTCTGTCTAAAAACATTGACTATCTAGCATGGCCTCATGTAGAGGCAGAGCTACTCTAGATACAACTAGACAACATGGGGACATATAGGCAGGTCTCCTATTCCATTGTGGCCATTGTAACCAAAAGTTTGAACACAGATGGCATAGACAGGAAGCGATATGCCATTCAAGATTAGGGCAGACTCTAAGGCCACAGACTAACAAACTCAAGACTGCACACAGACCAACGGAAACCGGAGGAGAGGATGCCATGAGAAGATTCCAGGCCCTAGAATAAACCCACCCTGTGAGACCTTTTTGGACCTTCATCCTCAAGGCTGAGACAACATGGTTCTGTGGTTTAAGACTCTAAGTTTGTAATTCTTTGTTCTGGATGTCCTAACAACATGTTACAGGTGGCAAAAACTTTATAGAAATACAGTCTTGGTGGTCTCTTTACCCCTGAGCTAGCACAACCAGAGACTAAGCACTGTCTCCACACTGGCTCCCACACAGATATGTTGCACTGTCTCAGAGCATCTTGGAGCTGCTCTATAAACCCCAGGCCAGCCAGGCAGTGGTGGCGCACGCCTTTAATCCCAGCACACATGGAGGCAGAGGCAGGTGGATCTCTGTGAGTTTGAGGCCAGCTTGGTCTACAGAGTGTGTTCTAGGATAGCAGAGATACGCACGCAGAGAAACCATGTCTTGAAAAAAACAAAAAAAAAGCAAAAAAAAAAAAAAAAAAAAAAAAACTACCAACACCAACAATAAAATACCCCAAAGCCCAGGCCAGAAAGCAGTCAGTGCTGTAGCAGGGTCAGAGTGGGGAAGAAAACACACATCTATCCAAGGCTGTATCATTCATCTCAGCTCTAATCAGACTGCAATCACAGCCAAGAGATGCTAGCCCAGATTGTCCATGGTTTGCAGTCTTGCTCAGCTCCCTTATAAGGAAAAACTATGCCCTTGAAGTCTTGCAGGCTGGAATAGCTGCTGCAAAAATCTGAGCTTTCTGATAAGGATGAGAGCCCAATGCTATTTTCCCTCTTTGGTTAAAATAGAACAAAGTCAGAAGAGGAAAGAATATATAAGAAACCAATCTCTCTCTCTCTCTCTCTCTCTCTCTCTCTCTCTCTCTCTCTCTCTCTCCCTTCCTCCTTCTTTCCCTTCCCTCTCCCCTCCCTCTCTTTCCCCCCCTCTGTGGATTGCATTGGGGTGGGCTACTCAGTCTAGGGGTTGTAACCCACCCCGCAATCAAGTTACTCCAGGGTCTCGGAGGGGCGCTACCTGGAAGGGAATGAGCTAAGACAGAAGAACGAGGCCAAGCAACTTTGTCAAGGCCTCAGTTTATTAGGGACGGGTTACAGTTTATATATGGTAAGGGATGAGGGGCAGGGTACGGGATCTCGCAGGCCGCGTGGTTCCGGTCACGTAGCTCGGTTACATTCAGACAGACAGGCCAGAAGTCACAAGTGGCCACACCTGGTTCCCTGGATAGCTGGAATGTGAGGCGGGTTCCGCTAAGATTAGCAGTTAATTGGGTGAGGGGCAGGTTTTGTCAATAGAACATAACTATGGGTGTGAGGTTCTCTGCAGACTCCCTAGAGTGATGGTTTCTGTAATGATTGTTAGGGGGGAAATGGCTCCTGACAT